>NW_026512090.1:0-81337 GCF_027579735.1 Bombina bombina
CCTATCTATCTCTTCATTACAGAATATCATGTTGTGCTCTAGACACTTACCTATCTATCTCTTCATTACAGAATATCATGTTGTGCTCTAGACACTTACCTATCTATCTCTTTATTACAGAATATCATTTTGTGCTCTAAACACTTACCTATCTATCTCTTTATTACAGAATATCATGTTGTGCTCTAGACACTTACCTATCTATCTCTTCATTACAGAATATCATGTTGTGCTCTAGACACTTACCTATCTATCTCTACATTACAGAATATCATGTGCTCTAGACACTTACCTATCTATCTCTTCATTACAGAATATCATGTTGTGCTCTAGACACTTACCTATCTAAATCTTTATTACAGAATATCATGTTGTGCTCTAGACACTTACCTATCTATCTCTTCATTACAGAATATCATGTTGTGCTCTAGACACTTACCTATCTATCTCTTCATTACAGAATATCATGTTGTGCTCTAGACACTTACCTATCTATCTCTTTATTACAGAATATCAGTTGTGCTCTAGACACTTACCTATCTATCTCTTTATACATAATATCTTGGGAACCATCACTATTTCTGCCATGTTGTGCTCTAGACACTTTCCTATCTATCTCTTCATTACAGAATATCATGGGAACCAATCACTATTTCCTGCCATGTTGTGCTCTAGACACTTACCTATCTATCTCTTTATTACAGAATATCATGTTGTGCTCTAGACACTTTCCTATCTATCTTTTATTAACAGAATATCATGTGCTCTAGACACTTACCTATCTATCTCTTCATTACATAATATCATGTTGTGCTCTAGACACTTACCTATCTATCTCTTCATTACATTGTGCTCTAGACACTTACCTATCTATCTCTTTATTACATTGTGCTCTAGACACTTACCTATCTATCTCTTCATTACATTGTGCTCTAGACACTTACCTATCTATCTCTTTATTACAGAATATCATGTTGTGCTCTAGACACTTACCTATCTATCTCTTTATTACAGCATATCATGTTGTGCTCTAGACACTTACCTATCTATCTCTTTATTACAGAATATCGTGTTGTGCTCTAGACACTTACCTATCTATCTCTTTATTACAGAATATCATGTTCTGCTCTAGACACTTACCTATCTATCCCTTTATTACAGAATATCATGTGCTCTAGACACTTACCTATCTATCTCTTAATTACAGAATATCATGTTGTGCTCTAGACACTTACCTATCTATCTCTTTATTACAGAATATAATGTTGTGCTCTAGACACTTACCTATCTATCTCTTCATTACAGAATATCATGTTGTGCTCTAGACACTTACCTATCTATCTCTTCATTACAGAATATCATGTTGTGCTCTAGACACTTACCTATCTATCTCTTTATTACAGAATATCATGAGAACCAATCACTATTTCCTGCCATTTTGTGCTCTAGACACTTACCTATCTATCTCTTTATTACAGAATATCATGAGAACCAATCACTATTTCCTGCCATTTTGTGCTCTAGACACTTTCCTATCTATCTCTTCATTACAGAATATCATGGGAACCAATAGCTATTTCCTGCCATGTTGTGCTCTAGACACTTACCTATCTATCTCTTTATTACAGAATATCATGTTGTGCTCTAGACACTTTCCTATCTATCTCTGCATTACAGAATATCATGTTGTGCTCTAGACACTTACCTATCTATCTCTTCATTACAGAATATCATGTTGTGCTCTAGACACTTACCTATCTATCTCTTCATTACAGAATATCATGTGCTCTAGACACTTACCTATCTATCTCTTCATTACAGAATATCATGTTGTGCTCTAGACACTTACCTATCTATCTCTTCATTACAGAATATCATGTTGTGCTCTAGACACGTACCTATCTATCTCTTTATTACAGAATATCATGTTGTGCTCTAGACACTTACCTATCTATCTCTTCATTACAGAATATCATGTTGTGCTCTAGACACTTACCTATCTATCTCTTTATTACAGAATATCATGGGAACCAATCACTATTTCCTGCCATGTTGTGCTCTAGACACTTTCCTATCTATCTCTTCATTACAGAATATCATGGGAACCAATCACTATTTCCTGCCATGTTGTGCTCTAGACACTTACCTATCTATCTCTTTATTACAGAATATCATGTTGTGCTCTAGACACTTTCCTATCTATCTCTTTATTGCAGAATATCATGTGCTCTAGACACTTACCTATCTATCTCTTTATTACAGAATATCATGTTGTGCTCTAGACACTTACCTATCTACCTCTTTATTACAGAATATCATGTTGTGCTCTAGACACTTTCCTATCTATCTCTTTATTACAGAATATCATGTTGTGCTCTAGACACTTACCTATCTATCTCTTTATTACAGAATATCATGTGCTCTAGACACATACCTATCTATCTCTTTATTACAGAATATCATGTTGTTCTCTAGACACTTACCTATCTATCTCTTCATTACAGAATATCATGTTGTGCTCTAGACACTTACCTATCTATCTCTTTATTACAGAATATCATGTTGTGCTCTAGACACTTACCTATCTATCTCTTTATTACAGAATATCATGTTATGCTCTAGACACTTTCCTATCTATCTCTTTATTACAGAATATCATGTTGTGCTCTAGACACTTACCTATCTATCTCTTTATTACAGAATATCATGGGAACCAATCACTATTTCCTGCCATGTTGTGCTCTAGACACTTTCCTATCTATCTCTTCATTACAGAATATCATGGGAACCAATCACTATTTCCTGCCATGTTGTGCTCTAGACACTTACCTATCTATCTCTTTATTACAAAATATCATGTTGTGCTCTAGACACTTACCTATCTATCTCTTCATTACAGAATATCATGTTGTGCTCTAGACACTTACCTATCTATCTCTTCATTACAGAATATCATGTTGTGCTCTAGACACTTACCTATCTATCTCTTCATTACAGAATATCATGTTGTGCTCTAGACACTTACCTATCTATCTCTTTATTACAGAATATCATTTTGTGCTCTAAACACTTACCTATCTATCTCTTTATTACAGAATATCATGTTGTGCTCTAGACACTTACCTATCTATCTCTTTATTACAGAATATCATGTTGTGCTCTAGACACTTACCTATCTATCTCTTTATTACAGAATATCATGTTGTGCTCTAGACACTTACCTATCTATCTCTTCATTACAGAATATCATGTTGTGCTCTAGACACTTACCTATCTATCTCTTCATTACAGAATATCATGTTGTGCTCTAGACACTTACCTATCTATCTCTTCATTACAGAATATCATGTTGTGCTCTAGACACTTACCTATCTATCTCTTTATTACAGAATATCATGTTGTGCTCTAGACACTTACCTATCTAAATCTTTATTACAGAATATCATGTTGTGCTCTAGACACTTACCTATCTATCTCTTCATTACAGAATATCATGTTGTGCTCTAGACACTTACCTATCTATCTCTTCATTACAGAATATCATGTTGTGCTCTAGACACTTACCTATCTATCTCTTTATTACAGAATATCATGTTGTGCTCTAGACACTTACCTATCTATCTCTTCATTACAGAATATCATGTTGTGCTCTAGACACTTACCTATCTATCTCTTCATTACAGAATATCATGTTGTGCTCTAGACACTTACCTATTTATCTCTTTTTTTACAGAATATCATGGGAACCAATCACTATTTCCTGCCATGTTGTGCTCTAGACACTTTCCTATCTATCTCTTCATTACAGAATATCATGGGAACCAATCACTATTTCCTGCCATGTTGTGCTCTAGACACTTACCTATCTATCTCTTTATTACAGAATATCATGTTGTGCTCTAGACACTTTCCTATCTATCTTTTATTACAGAATATCATGTGCTCTAGACACTTACCTATCTATCTCTTCATTACATAATATCATGTTGTGCTCTAGACACTTACCTATCTATCTCTTCATTACATTGTGCTCTAGACACTTACCTATCTATCTCTTTATTACATTGTGCTCTAGACACTTACCTATCTATCTCTTCATTACATTGTGCTCTAGACACTTACCTATCTATCTCTTTATTACAGAATATCATGTTGTGCTCTAGACACTTACCTATCTATCTCTTTATTACAGCATATCATGTTGTGCTCTAGACACTTACCTATCTATCTCTTTATTACAGAATATCGTGTTGTGCTCTAGACACTTACCTATCTATCTCTTTATTACAGAATATCATGTTCTGCTCTAGACACTTACCTATCTATCTCTTTATTACAGAATATCATGAGAACCAATCACTATTTCCTGCCATTTTGTGCTCTAGACACTTTCCTATCTATCTCTTCATTACAGAATATCATGGGAACCAATCACTATTTCCTGCCATGTTGTGCTCTAGACACTTACCTATCTATCTCTTTATTACAGAATATCATGTTGTGCTCTAGACACTTTCCTATCTATCTCTTTATTACAGAATATCATGTTGTGCTCTAGACACTTACCTATCTATCTCTTCATTACAGAATATCATGTTGTGCTCTAGACACTTACCTATCTATCTCTTCATTACAGAATATCATGTTGTGCTCTAGACACTTACCTATCTATCTCTTCATTACAGAATATCATGTTGTGCTCTAGACACTTACCTATCTATCTCTTTATTACAGAATATCATTTTGTGCTCTAAACACTTACCTATCTATCTCTTTATTACAGAATATCATGTTGTGCTCTAGACACTTACCTATCTATCTCTTAATTACAGAATATCATGTTGTGCTCTAGACACTTACCTATCTATCTCTACATTACAGAATATCATGTGCTCTAGACACTTACCTATCTATCTCTTCATTACAGAATATCATGTTGTGCTCTAGACACTTACCTATCTAAATCTTTATTACAGAATATCATGTTGTGCTCTAGACACTTACCTATCTATCTCTTCAATACAGAATATCATGTTGTGCTCTAGACACTTACCTATCTATCTCTTCATTACAGAATATCATGTTGTGCTCTAGACACTTACCTATCTATCTCTTTATTACAGAATATCGTGTTGTGCTCTAGACACTTACCTATCTATCTCTTTATTACAGAATATCATGTTCTGCTCTAGACACTTACCTATCTATCTCTTTATTACAGAATATCATGTGCTCTAGACACATACCTATCTATCTCTTTATTACAGAATATCATGTTGTTCTCTAGACACTTACCTATCTATCTCTTCATTACAGAATATCATGTTGTGCTCTAGACACTTACCTATCTATCTCTTTATTACAGAATATCATGTTGTGCTCTAGACACTTACCTATCTATCTCTTTATTACAGAATATCATGTTATGCTCTAGACACTTTCCTATCTATCTCTTTATTACAGAATATCATGTTGTGCTCTAGACACTTACCTATCTATCTCTTTATTACAGAATATCATGGGAACCAATCACTATTTCCTGCCATGTTGTGCTCTAGACACTTTCCTATCTATCTCTTCATTACAGAATATCATGGGAACCAATCACTATTTCCTGCCATGTTGTGCTCTAGACACTTACCTATCTATCTCTTTATTACAGAATATCATGTTGTGCTCTAGACACTTACCTATCTATCTCTTCATTACAGAATATCATGTTGTGCTCTAGACACTTACCTATCTATCTCTTCATTACAGAATATCATGTTGTGCTCTAGACACTTACCTATCTATCTCTTCATTACAGAATATCATGTTGTGCTCTAGACACTTACCTATCTATCTCTTTATTACAGAATATCATTTTGTGCTCTAAACACTTACCTATCTATCTCTTTATTACAGAATATCATGTTGTGCTCTAGACACTTACCTATCTATCTCTTTATTACAGAATATCATGTTGTGCTCTAGACACTTACCTATCTATCTCTTTATTACAGAATATCATGTTGTGCTCTAGACACTTACCTATCTATCTCTTCATTACAGAATATCATGTTGTGCTCTAGACACTTACCTATCTATCTCTTCATTACAGAATATCATGTTGTGCTCTAGACACTTACCTATCTATCTCTTCATTACAGAATATCATGTTGTGCTCTAGACACTTACCTATCTAAATCTTTATTACAGAATATCATGTTGTGCTCTAGACACTTACCTATCTAAATCTTTATTACAGAATATCATGTTGTGCTCTAGACACTTACCTATCTATCTCTTCAATACAGAATATCATGTTGTGCTCTAGACACTTACCTATCTATCTCTTCATTACAGAATATCATGTTGTGCTCTAGACACTTACCTATCTATCTCTTTATTACAGAATATCATGTTGTGCTCTAGACACTTACCTATCTATCTCTTCATTACAGAATATCATGTTGTGCTCTAGACACTTACCTATCTATCTCTTCATTACAGAATATCATGTTGTGCTCTAGACACTTACCTATTTATCTCTTTTTTACAGAATATCATGGGAACCAATCACTATTTCCTGCCATGTTGTGCTCTAGACACTTTCCTATCTATCTCTTCATTACAGAATATCATGGGAACCAATCACTATTTCCTGCCATGTTGTGCTCTAGACACTTACCTATCTATCTCTTTATTACAGAATATCATGTTGTGCTCTAGACACTTTCCTATCTATCTTTTATTACAGAATATCATGTGCTCTAGACACTTACCTATCTATCTCTTCATTACATAATATCATGTTGTGCTCTAGACACTTACCTATCTATCTCTTCATTACATTGTGCTCTAGACACTTACCTATCTATCTCTTTATTACATTGTGCTCTAGACACTTACCTATCTATCTCTTCATTACATTGTGCTCTAGACACTTACCTATCTATCTCTTTATTACAGAATATCATGTTGTGCTCTAGACACTTACCTATCTATCTCTTTATTACAGCATATCATGTTGTGCTCTAGACACTTACCTATCTATCTCTTTATTACAGAATATCGTGTTGTGCTCTAGACACTTACCTATCTATCTCTTTATTACAGAATATCATGTTCTGCTCTAGACACTTACCTATCTATCTCTTTATTACAGAATATCATGAGAACCAATCACTATTTCCTGCCATTTTGTGCTCTAGACACTTTCCTATCTATCTCTTCATTACAGAATATCATGGGAACCAATCACTATTTCCTGCCATGTTGTGCTCTAGACACTTACCTATCTATCTCTTTATTACAGAATATCATGTTGTGCTCTAGACACTTTCCTATCTATCTCTTTATTACAGAATATCATGTTGTGCTCTAGACACTTACCTATCTATCTCTTCATTACAGAATATCATGTTGTGCTCTAGACACTTACCTATCTATCTCTTCATTACAGAATATCATGTTGTGCTCTAGACACTTACCTATCTATCTCTTCATTACAGAATATCATGTTGTGCTCTAGACACTTACCTATCTATCTCTTTATTACAGAATATCATTTTGTGCTCTAAACACTTACCTATCTATCTCTTTATTACAGAATATCATGTTGTGCTCTAGACACTTACCTATCTATCTCTTAATTACAGAATATCATGTTGTGCTCTAGACACTTACCTATCTATCTCTACATTACAGAATATCATGTGCTCTAGACACTTACCTATCTATCTCTTCATTACAGAATATCATGTTGTGCTCTAGACACTTACCTATCTAAATCTTTATTACAGAATATCATGTTGTGCTCTAGACACTTACCTATCTATCTCTTCAATACAGAATATCATGTTGTGCTCTAGACACTTACCTATCTATCTCTTCATTACAGAATATCATGTTGTGCTCTAGACACTTACCTATCTATCTCTTCATTACAGAATATCATGTTGTGCTCTAGACACTTACCTATCTATCTCTTTATTACAGAATATCATGGGAACCAATCACTATTTCCTGCCATGTTGTGCTCTAGACACTTTCCTATCTATCTCTTCATTACAGAATATCATGGGAACCAATCACTATTTCCTGCCATGTTGTGCTCTAGACACTTACCAATCTATCTCTTCATTACAGAATATCATGTTGTGCTCTAGACACTTTCCTATCTATCTTTTATTACAGAATATCATGTGCTCTAGACACTTACCTATCTATCTCTTCATTACATAATATCATGTTGTGCTCTAGACACTTACCTATCTATCTCTTCATTACATTGTGCTCTAGACACTTACCTATCTATCTCTTCATTACATTGTGCTCTAGACACTTACCTATCTATCTCTTTATTACAGAATATCATGTTGTGCTCTAGACACTTACCTATCTATCTCTTTATTACAGAATATCATGTTGTGCTCTAGACACTTACCTATCTATCTCTTCATTACAGAATAACATGTTGTGCTCTAGACACTTACCTATCTATCTCTTCATTACAGAATATCATGTTGTGCTCTAGACACTTACCTATCTATCTCTTCATTACAGAATATCATGTTGTGCTCTAGACACTTACCTATCTATCTCTTCATTACAGAATATCATGTTGTGCTCTAGACACTTTCCTATCTATCTCTTCATTACAGAATAACATGTTGTGCTCTAGACACTTACCTATCTATCTCTTTATTACAGAATATCATGCTGTGCTCTAGACACTTACCTATCTATCTCTTTATTACAGAATATCATGTGCTCTAGACACTTACCTATCTATCTCTACATTACAGAATAACATGTTGTGCTCTAGACACTTACCTATCTATCTCTTTATTACAGAATATCATGTTGTGCTCTAGACACTTACCTATCTATCTCTTTATTACAGAATATCATGTGCTCTAGACACTTTCCTATCTATCTCTTCATTACAGAATATCATGTTGTGCTCTAGACACTTACCTATCTATCTCTTTATTACAGAATATCATGTGCTCTAGACACTTTCCTATCTATCTCTTTATTACAGAATATCATGTGCTCTAGACACTTTCCTATCTATCTCTTTATTACAGAATATCATGTTGTGCTCTAGACACTTACCTATCTATCTCTTTATTACAGAATATCATGTGCTCTAGACACTTTCCTATCTATCTCTTTATTACAGAATATCATGTGCTCTATACACTTTCCTATCTATCTCTTTATTACAGAATATCATGTTGTGCTCTAGACACTTACCTATCTATCTCTTTATTACAGAATATCATGTGCTCTAGACACTTACCTATCTATCTCTTCATTACATTGTGCTCTAGACACTTACCTATCTATCTCTTTATTACAGAATATCATGTTGTGCTCTAGACACTTACCTATCTATCTCTTTATTACAGCATATCATGTTGTGCTCTAGACACTTACCTATCTATCTCTTTATTACAGAATATCATGTTCTGCTCTAGACACTTACCTATCTATCCCTTTATTACAGAATATCATGTGCTCTAGACACTTACCTATCTATCTATTTATTACAGAATATCATGTTGTTCTCTAGACACTTACCTATCTATCTCTTCATTACAGAATATCATGTTGTGCTCTAGACACTTACCTATCTATCTCTTTATTACAGAATATCATGTTATGCTCTAGACACTTACCTATCTATCTCTTCATTACAGAATATCATGTTGTGCTCTAGACACTTACCTATCTATCTCTTTATTACAGAATATCATGTTGTGCTCTAGACACTTACCTATCTATCTCTTAATTACAGAATATCATGTTGTGCTCTAGACACTTACCTATCTATCTCTACATTACAGAATATCATGTGCTCTAGACACTTACCTATCTATCTCTTCATTACAGAATATCATGTTGTGCTCTAGACACTTACCTATCTAAATCTTTATTACAGAATATCATGTTGTGCTCTAGACACTTACCTATCTATCTCTTCATTACAGAATATCATGTTGTGCTCTAGACACTTACCTATCTATCTCTTTATTACAGAATATCATGGGAACCAATCACTATTTCCTGCCATGTTGTGCTCTAGACACTTTCCTATCTATCTCTTCATTACAGAATATCATGGGAACCAATCACTTTTTCCTGCCATGTTGTGCTCTAGACACTTACCAATCTATCTCTTCATTACAGAATATCATGTTGTGCTCTAGACACTTTCCTATCTATCTTTTATTACAGAATATCATGTGCTCTAGACACTTACCTATCTATCTCTTCATTACATAATATCATGTTGTGCTCTAGACACTTACCTATCTATCTCTTCATTACATTGTGCTCTAGACACTTACCTATCTATCTCTTTATTACATTGTGCTCTAGACACTTACCTATCTATCTCTTCATTACATTGTGCTCTAGACACTTACCTATCTATCTCTTTATTACAGAATATCATGTTGTGCTCTAGACACTTACCTATCTATCTCTTTATTACAGCATATCATGTTGTGCTCTAGACACTTACCTATCTATCTCTTTATTACAGAATATCGTGTTGTGCTCTAGACACTTACCTATCTATCTCTTTATTACAGAATATCATGTTCTGCTCTAGACACTTACCTATCTATCCCTTTATTACAGAATATCATGTGCTCTAGACACTTACCTATCTATCTCTTAATTACAGAATATCATGTTGTGCTCTAGACACTTACCTATCTATCTCTTCATTACAGAATATCATGTTGTGCTCTAGACACTTACCTATCTATCTCTTTATTACAGAATATCATGAGAACCAATCACTATTTCCTGCCATTTTGTGCTCTAGACACTTTCCTATCTATCTCTTCATTACAGAATATCATGAGAACCAATCACTATTTCCTGCCATGTTGTGCTCTAGACACTTACCTATCTATCTCTTTATTACAGAATATCATGTTGTGCTCTAGACACTTTCCTATCAATCTCTTTATTACAGAATATCATGTTGTGCTCTAGACACTTACCTATCTATCTCTTCATTACAGAATATCATGTTGTGCTCTAGACACTTACCTATCTACCTCTTTATTACAGAATATCATGTTGTGCTCTAGACACTTTCCTATCTATCTCTTTATTACAGAATATCATGTTGTGCTCTAGACACTTACCTATCTATCTCTTTATTACAGAATATCATGTGCTCTAGACACTTACCTATCTATCTCTTTATTACAGAATATCATGGGAACCAATCACTATTTCCTGCCATGTTGTGCTCTAGACACTTTCCTATCTATCTCTTCATTACAGAATATCATGGGAACCAATCACTATTTCCTGCCATGTTGTGCTCTAGACACTTACCTATCTATCTCTTTATTACAGAATATCATGTTGTGCTCTAGACACTTACCTATCTATCTCTTCATTACAGAATATCATGTTGTGCTCTAGACACTTACCTATCTATCTCTTCATTACAGAATATCATGTTGTGCTCTAGACACCTACCTATCTATCTCTTTATTACAGAATATCATGTTGTGCCCTAGACACTTACCTATCTATCTCTTCATTACAGAATATCATGTTGTGCTCTAGACACTTACCTATCTATCTCTTCATTACAGAATATCATGTTGTGCTCTAGACACTTTCCTATCTATCTCTTTATTACAGAATATCATGTTGTGCTCTAGACACTTACCTATCTATCTCTTTATTACAGAATATCATGTTGTGCTCTAGACACTTACCTATCTATCTCTTTATTACAGAATATCATGTTGTGCTCTAGACACTTACCTATCTATCTCTTTATTACAGAATATCATGTTGTGCTCTAGACACTTTCCTATCTATCTCTTCATTACAGAATATCATGTTGTGCTCTAGACACTTACCTATCTATCTCTTAATTACAGAATATCATGTTGTGCTCTAGACACTTACCTATCTATCTCTTTATTACAGAATATCATTTTGTGCTCTAAACACTTACCTATCTATCTCTTTATTACAGAATATCATGTTGTGCTCTAGACACTTACCTATCTATCTCTTTATTACAGAATATCATGTTGTGCTCTAGACACTTACCTATCTATCTCTTCATTACAGAATATCATGTTGTGCTCTAGACACTTACCTATCTATCTCTTCATTACAGAATATCATGTTGTGCTCTAGACACTTACCTATCTATCTCTTCAATACAGAATATCATGTTGTGCTCTAGACACTTACCTATCTATCTCTTCATTACAGAATATCATGTTGTGCTCTAGACACTTACCTATCTACCTCTTTATTACAGAATATCATGTTGTGCTCTAGACACTTTCCTATCTATCTCTTTATTACAGAATATCATGTTGTGCTCTAGACACTTACCTATCTATCTCTTTATTACAGAATATCATGTGCTCTAGACACTTACCTATCTATCTCTTTATTACAGAATATCATGGGAACCAATCACTATTTCCTGCCATGTTGTGCTCTAGACACTTTCCTATCTATCTCTTCATTACAGAATATCATGGGAACCAATCACTATTTCCTGCCATGTTGTGCTCTAGACACTTACCTATCTATCTCTTTATTACAGAATATCATGTTGTGCTCTAGACACTTACCTATCTATCTCTTTATTACAGAATATCATGTTGTGCTCTAGACACTTACCTCTCTATCTCTTTATTACAGAATATCATGTTGTGCTCTAGACACTTACCTATCTATCTCTTCATTACAGAATATCATGTGCTCTAGACACTTACCTATCTATCTCTTTATTACAGAATATCATGTTGTGCTCTAGACACTTACTTATCTATCTCTTCATTACAGAATATCATGTTGTGCTCTAGACACTTACCTATCTATCTCTTCATTACAGAATATCATGTTGTGCTCTAGACACTTACCTATCTATCTCTTCATTACAGAATATCATGTTGTGCTCTAGACACTTTCCTATCTATCTCTTTATTACAGAATATCATGTTGTGCTCTAGACACTTACCTATCTATCTCTTCATTACAGAATATCATGTTGTGCTCTAGACACTTTCCTATCTATCTCTTTATTACAGAATATCATGTTGTGCTCTAGACACTTACCTATCTATCTCTTTATTACAGAATATCATGTTGTGCTCTAGACACTTACCTATCTATCTCTTTATTACAGAATATCATGTTGTGCTCTAGACACTTACCTATCTATCTCTTTATTACAGCATATCATGTTGTGCTCTAGGCACTTACCTATCTATCTCTTTATTACAGAATATCGTGTTGTGCTCTAGACACTTACCTATCTATCTCTTTATTACAGAATATCATGTTCTGCTCTAGACACTTACCTATCTATCTCTTTATTACAGAATATCATGAGAACCAATCACTATTTCCTGCCATTTTGTGCTCTAGACACTTTCCTATCTATCTCTTCATTACAGAATATCATGGGAACCAATCACTATTTCCTGCCATGTTGTGCTCTAGACACTTACCTATCTATCTCTTTATTACAGAATATCATGTTGTGCTCTAGACACTTTCCTATCAATCTCTTTATTACAGAATATCATGTTGTGCTCTAGACACTTACCTATCTATCTCTTCATTACAGAATATCATGTTGTGCTCTAGACACTTACCTATCTATCTCTTTATTACAGAATATCATTTTGTGCTCTAAACACTTACCTATCTATCTCTTTATTACAGAATATCATGTTGTGCTCTAGACACTTACCTATCTATCTCTTAATTACAGAATATCATGTTGTGCTCTAGACACTTACCTATCTATCTCTACATTACAGAATATCATGTGCTCTAGACACTTACCTATCTATCTCTTCATTACAGAATATCATGTTGTGCTCTAGACACTTACCTATCTAAATCTTTATTACAGAATATCATGTTGTGCTCTAGACACTTACCTATCTATCTCTTCAATACAGAATATCATGTTGTGCTCTAGACACTTACCTATCTATCTCTTCATTACAGAATATCATGTTGTGCTCTAGACACTTACCTATCTATCTCTTTATTACAGAATATCATGGGAACCAATCACTATTTCCTGCCATGTTGTGCTCTAGACACTTTCCTATCTATCTCTTCATTACAGAATATCATGGGAACCAATCACTATTTCCTGCCATGTTGTGCTCTAGACACTTACCAATCTATCTCTTCATTACAGAATATCATGTTGTGCTCTAGACACTTTCCTATCTATCTTTTATTACAGAATATCATGTGCTCTAGACACTTACCTATCTATCTCTTCATTACATAATATCATGTTGTGCTCTAGACACTTACCTATCTATCTCTTCATTACATTGTGCTCTAGACACTTACCTATCTATCTCTTTATTACATTGTGCTCTAGACACTTACCTATCTATCTCTTCATTACATTGTGCTCTAGACACTTACCTATCTATCTCTTTATTACAGAATATCATGTTGTGCTCTAGACACTTACCTATCTATCTCTTTATTACAGCATATCATGTTGTGCTCTAGACACTTACCTATCTATCTCTTTATTACAGAATATCGTGTTGTGCTCTAGACACTTACCTATCTATCTCTTTATTACAGAATATCATGTTCTGCTCTAGACACTTACCTATCTATCCCTTTATTACAGAATATCATGTGCTCTAGACACTTACCTATCTATCTCTTAATTACAGAATATCATGTTGTGCTCTAGACACTTACCTATCTATCTCTTCATTAGAGAATATCATGTTGTGCTCTAGACACTTACCTATCTATCTCTTTATTACAGAATATCATGAGAACCAATCACTATTTCCTGCCATTTTGTGCTCTAGACACTTTCCTATCTATCTCTTCATTACAGAATATCATGGGAACCAATCCCTATTTCCTGCCATG
Organism: Bombina bombina; assembly: GCF_027579735.1. NCBI lineage: Eukaryota > Metazoa > Chordata > Amphibia > Anura > Bombinatoridae > Bombina > Bombina bombina. Next base: position 14,926 of record NW_026512090.1, read on the forward strand.
TTGTGCTCTAGACACTTACCTATCTATCTCTTTATTACAGAATATCATGTTGTGCTCTAGACACTTTCCTATCAATCTCTTTATTACAGAATATCATGTTGTGCTCTAGACACTTACCTATCTATCTCTTCATTACAGAATATCATGTTGTGCTCTAGACACTTACCTATCTATCTCTTTATTACAGAATATCATGTGCTCTAGACACTTACCTATCTATCTCTTTATTACAGAATATCATGGGAACCAATCACTATTTCCTGCCATGTTGTGCTCTAGACACTTTCCTATCTATCTCTTCATTACAGAATATCATGGGAACCAATCACTATTTCCTGCCATGTTGTGCTCTAGACACTTACCTATCTATCTCTTTATTACAGAATATCATGTTGTGCTCTAGACACTTACCTATCTATCTCTTCATTACAGAATATCATGTTGTGCTCTAGACACTTACCTATCTATCTCTTCATTACAGAATATCATGTTGTGCTCTAGACACTTACCTATCTATCTCTTTATTACAGAATATCATGTTGTGCTCTAGACACTTACCTCTCTATCTCTTTATTACAGAATATCATGTTGTGCCCTAGACACTTACCTATCTATCTCTTCATTACAGAATATCATGTTGTGCTCTAGACACTTACCTATCTATCTCTTCATTACAGAATATCATGTTGTGCTCTAGACACTTTCCTATCTATCTCTTTATTACAGAATATCATGTTGTGCTCTAGACACTTACCTATCTATCTCTTTATTACAGAATATCATGTTGTGCTCTAGACACTTACCTATCTATCTCTTTATTACAGAATATCATGTTGTGCTCTAGACACTTACCTATCTATCTCTTTATTACAGAATATCATGTTGTGCTCTAGACACTTTCCTATCTATCTCTTCATTACAGAATATCATGTTGTGCTCTAGACACTTACCTATCTATCTCTTCATTACAGAATATCATGTTGTGCTCTAGACACTTACCTATCTATCTCTTTATTACAGAATATCATGGGAACCAATCACTATTTCCTGCCATGTTGTGCTCTAGACACTTTCCTATCTATCTCTTCAATACAGAATATCATGGGAACCAATCACTATTTCCTGCCATGTTGTGCTCTAGACACTTACCTATCTATCTCTTTATTACAGAATATCATGTTGTGCTCTAGACACTTTACTATCTATCTCTTTATTACAGAATATCATGTTGTGCTCTAGACACTTTACTATCTATCTCTTTATTACAGAATATCATGTTGTGCTCTAGACATTTACCTATCTATCTCTTCATTACAGAATATCATGTTGTGCTCTAGACACTTTCCTATCTATCTCTTCATTACAGAATATCATGTTGTGCTCTAGACACTTACCTATTTATCTCTTCATTACAGAATATCATGTGCTCTAGACACTTACCTATCTATCTCTTTATTACAGAATATCATGTTGTGCTCTAGACACTTACCTATCTATCACTTCATTACAGAATATCATGTTGTGCTCTAGACACTTGCCTATCTATCTCTTCATTACAGAATATCATGTTGTGCTCTAGACACTTACCTATCTATCTCTTCATTACAGAATATCATGTTGTGCTCTAGACACTTACCTATCTATCACTTCATTACAGAATATCATGTTGTGCTCTAGACACTTGCCTATCTATCTCTTCATTACAGAATATCATGTTGTGCTCTAGACACTTACCTATCTATCTCTTTATTACAGAATATCATGTTGTGCTCTAGACACTTACCTATCTATCTCTTTATTACAGAATATCATGTTGTGCTCTAGACACTTACCTATCTATCTCTTTATTACAGAATATCATGCTCTAGACACTTACCTATCTATCTCTTTATTACAGAATATCATGTTGTGCTCTAGACACTTTCCTATCTATCTCTTCTCTTCATTACAGAATATCATGTTGTGCTCTAGACACTTACCTATCTATCTCTTTAATACAGAATATCATGTTGTGCTCTAGACACTTACCTATCTATCTCTTTATTACAGAATATCATGTGCTCTAGACACTTACCTATCTATCTCTTCATTACAGAATATCATGTTGTGCTCTAGACACTTACCTATCTATCGCTTTATTACAGAATATCATGTTGTGCTCTAGACACTTACCTATCTATCTCTTCATTACAGAATAACATGTTGTGCTCTAGACACTTACCTATCTATCTCTTCATTACAGAATATCATGTTGTGCTCTAGACACTTACCTATCTATCTCTTCATTACAGAATATCATGTTGTGCTCTAGACACTTACCTATCTATCTCTTCATTACAGAATATCATGTTGTGCTCTAGACACTTTCCTATCTATCTCTTCATTACAGAATAACATGTTGTGCTCTAGACACTTACCTATCTATCTCTTTATTACAGAATATCATGCTGTGCTCTAGACACTTACCTATCTATCTCTTTATTACAGAATATCATGTGCTCTAGACACTTACCTATCTATCTCTACATTACAGAATAACATGTTGTGATCTAGACACTTACCTATCTATCTCTTTATTACAGAATATCATGTTGTGCTCTAGACACTTACCTATCTATCTCTTTATTACAGAATATCATGTGCTCTAGACACTTTCCTATCTATCTCTTCATTACAGAATATCATGTTGTGCTCTAGACACTTACCTATCTATCTCTTTATTACAGAATATCATGTGCTCTAGACACTTTCCTATCTATCTCTTTATTACAGAATATCATGTGCTCTAGACACTTTCCTATCTATCTCTTTATTACAGAATATCATGTTGTGCTCTAGACACTTACCTATCTATCTCTTTATTACAGAATATCATGTGCTCTAGACACTTTCCTATCTATCTCTTCATTACAGAATATCATGGGAACCAAGCAATTCCCCCCCCCCCCAACTGTCTGAATAACAAAAGAACAATTGTTGGATTTCATATCCCTTTAAAGGGTAAACAAGCTGCAGTAAACACTGCCACCTATTTGCTGAAAGACGGAACAACATCCCTGTTCTGAAGAAACAAATTAATTATACAACACATTTTCTTCATTAAAATATCTGATGTTTCTTCCTAAAATAGATCACACAGGCTGTGCCATTCATGGTTTAGTTGAATTTTTTTGGTTTTTTTTTTGGAATAATTTTTATTGAGGTATTTGAAAAACATTCAATACGTTACAATTGTAAAACTTATTATGTCCCAAAATATACAGATACTACAAGACAGCATGAATATTTCTAGGTATGACAGTCTATACGAATTACTGGAGAACCATGTAATATCCAAAGTAAGGTATTCTGTATAGGGAGTTTAAACATAGAATACAGTACCTTGTTTTATAGTTTTTAATTACAATATATGGGGGCCTATCTATCAAGCTCCGAATGGAGCTTGACGCCCCGTGTTTCTGGCGAGCTTGCAGGCTCGCCAGAAACAGCAGTTATGAAGCAGTGGTCACAAAGACTGCTGCTCCATAACCTGTCCGTCTGCTCTGAGCAGGCGGACAGTGATCGCCGCAATTCAACCCGATCGAGTACGATCGGGTTGATTGACACCCCCCTGCTGGCAGCCGATTGGCCGCGAGTCTGCAGGGGGCGGCGTTGCACCAGTAGCTCTTGTGAGATGTTGGTGCAATGCTAAATACGGAGAGTGTATTGCTCTCCGTATTCAGCGAGGTCTGGCGGACCTGATCCGCACTGTCGGATCAGGTCCGCCAGACTTTGGTAAATAGAGGCCATAGAGTTGCATATCCCCTTAACAATATTTAAGTAGTATACAGCAATTTATCCCTAAATAGCAATCCGGGCCTCTTGTGGACCCCTAACATATTATGTAGATCTGGCAGGGATTTCAGGGGGGACAATGAAAAAAAAAAGAAGTTTCAGTAGGATGTATTTTCCTATGCTTACCTAGTAAGCTTTTTTAACGGCGGGGGGGGGGGGAGTAAAATTAACAAAATAGTATTATAGCAATATAAATATCCTTACTGGCTATATATTCCACTGAGTCTACGTGCCTTTTAATATATCCTAATCTGGTTAATAAGGAACTGATGTAATAGTAATAACTGTATCCCTTTGTAAAATTTATAGCATCTAAGTTTGGAAAAGGGGCTATGCTGTGTTAAACATAAGAGGTGAGTGTAAAAAATAGATTAAGTCTAGTTCACTAGCATTTAACTTTATGTCTGGGGATAGCTATAGTACATTTATGTCAAGTAAATCCTTGGTTCAATCAGGAGCCTCTAGCAATGACAATATTAGCTATGTTTCATATATTCCCCTTTGCTTTCTATATATACCATTGCGCTGCCCCGGCCGCAGACAGCGCAACAAAACATGAGGCAAAACTGTGAGTGGCACTAGCAACCCTAAAAGTCACAACTGAAGTAGCTATAATAAAATAAGCTTCTCCTATAAATAATAGGATTTATATGCTTATTAGATATAGAAGTCCCCTTGAAGTAGTAGACATACATCTTTAAAACATAAGAACTGAATAGGCTACTCTGGGATACCAGTGAATTAACACACCTAATCAAACTTTATTACCCACCCTTATTTCCCGAAATAAGGACACGACAACAGAGCTTGGAGGAAGACCCTCGGGTCGCATTTATTTAAACGGCTAGTGTGCATGATCACACTAGCAGGCTACTTAGTAACCAACAGCATATGCAAATATGCCTGGCGTGCATGAGTCCCTAACCATAACTCCTACTTTGGGAGGTAGAGGCCCAATTCCGATTCGGGATATGACGGAGTCCCCTGGATGACTCCACCCCATCAGATGTTTAGTCAAGGGGGTTAGGATGATTTTTCTGGTCTGCCTACCTGCAAGGAGAAGGCACCCTAGACTCGGACCTAGTGACATCGTCTTTCCTCCAGCCTGACCAATCACTCCACCCCAAGGCTTCAAAATTAGGCCGCTACCTCTCGCCGCTAGAGGAAACTATAGCTCATGCCCTTAAGGGGCCCAGCTCTTGACAGTCTAAAGAGCCGAATAAGAGACTGGTGGAGGCTCAAACATTACAAACACTGGCTTACCCAAGGCTAGCTCGACTAAATCTACCCCCTCAGTGTTAACTAAAGCCAAAACACAGCCGCTGCTCATGCCGCCCATTATATTTCTGTTCCAGGGAAGAGAGGGTGAGCAACTCCAAATCATTGGTTCAATCAGGAGCCTCTAGCAATGACAATATTATCTATATTTCACATATTCCCCTTTGCTTTCTATATATACCATTGCGCTGCCCCGGCCGCAGACAGCACAACAAAACATGAGGCAAAACTGTGAGTGGCACTAGCAACCCTAAAAGTCACAACTGAAGTAGCTATAATAAAATAAGCTTCTCCTATAAATAATAGGATTTATATGCTTATTAGATATAGCAGTCCCCTTGAAGTAGTAGACATACATCTTTAAAACATAAGAACTGAATAGGCTACTCTGGGATACCAGTGAATTAACACACCTAATCAAACTTTATTACCCACCCTTATTTCCCGAAATAAGGACACGACAACAGAGCTTGGAGGAAGACCCTCGGGTCGCATTTATTTAAACGGCTAGTGTGCATGATCACACTAGCAGGCTACTTAGTAACCAACAGCATATGCAAATATGCCTGGCGTGCATGAGTCCCTAACCATAACTCCTACTTTGGGAGGTAGAGGCCCAATTCCGATTCGGGATATGACGGAGTCCCCTGGATGACTCCACCCCATCAGATGTTTAGTCAAGGGGGTTAGGATGATTTTTCTGGTCTGCCTACCTGCAAGGAGAAGGCACCCTAGCCTCGGACCTAGTGACATCGTCTTTCCTCCAGCCTGACCAATCACTCCACCCCAAGGCTTCAAAATTAGGCCGCTACCTCTCGCCGCTAGAGCAAACTATAGCTCATGCCCTTAAGGGGCCCAGCTCTTGACAGTCTAAAGAGCCGAATAAGAGACTGGTGGAGGCTCAAACATTACAAACACGGGCTTACCCAAGGCTAGCTCGACTAAACCTACCCCCTCAGTGTTAACTAAAGCCAAAACACAGCCGCTGCTCATGCCGCCCATTATATTTCTGTTCCAGGGAAGAGAGGGTGAGCAACTCCAAATCCTTGGTTCAATCAGGAGCCTCTAGCAATGACAATATTATCTATATTTCACATATTCCCCTTTGCTTTCTATATATACCATTGCGCTGCCCCGGCCGCAGACAGCACAACAAAACATGAGGCAAAACTGTGAGTGGCACTAGCAACCCTAAAAGTCACAACTGAAGTAGCTATAATAAAATAAGCTTCTTCTATAAATAATAGGATTTATATGCTTATTAGATATAGCAGTCCCCTTGAAGTAGTAGACATACATCTTTAAAACATAAGAACTGAATAGGCTACTCTGGGATACCAGTGAATTAACACACCTAATCAAACTTTATTACCCACCCTTATTTCCCGAAATAAGGACACGACAACAGAGCTTGGAGGAAGACCCTCGGGTCGCATTTATTTAAACGGCTAGTGTGCATGATCACACTAGCAGGCTACTTAGTAACCAACAGCATATGCAAATATGCCTGGCGTGCATGAGTCCCTAACCATAACTCCTACTTTGGGAGGTAGAGGCCCAATTCCGATTCGGGATATGACAGAGTCCCCTGGATGACTCCACCCCATCAGATGTTTAGTCAAGGGGGTTAGGATGATTTTTCTGGTCTGCCTACCTGCAAGGAGAAGGCACCCTAGACTCGGACCTAGTGACATCGTCTTTCCTCCAGCCTGACCAATCACTCCACCCCAAGGCTTCAAAATTAGGCCGCTACCTCTCGCCGCTAGAGCAAACTATAGCTCATGCCCTTAAGGGGCCCAGCTCTTGACAGTCTAAAGAGCCGAATAAGAGACTGGTGGAGGCCCAAACATTACAAACACGGGCTTACCCAAGGCTAGCTCGACTAAACCTACCCCCTCAGTGTTAACTAAAGCCAAAACACAGCCGCTGCTCATGCCGCCCATTATATTTCTGTTCCAGGGAAGAGAGGGTGAGCAACTCCAAATTCTTGAAGAAACACCGGAGGAAAGAGGCAGAACTCTCCAGAACATCTGTTCTTAAACCTCAAGGTGAGTCACTCCCCTTAAACTGCAACATTGTTGCATCTCCATCTTTCCTTCACATTCTTATCCCTGCCAAAAACATTCCTCACCAAATTATTAAAATTTAAGGAACAGTGATTCAACAGAGTATCCCAATAATGTAGGTGGAGCACGGACAACATGCCCCAATCTGGTACAGGATTACAAAAAGATAAACAGATATTCAGCAATAGCTTTATAATGTAGCTATACAAAAATGGGTATTATGCTGAATCTGAACCACTAAGAAACAAATCATCTAAACAGTAGAACCTTGTGCTAGATTTGAGAATGTACAGTATAAAGTAATTAATACATAGAAAACTTAACAAAGCAACTAGAATAGGGATGAACAGTCTAATGAAATTGCAAACCAAAACAATTACCAGGCAATGTAGTGTTACAGCATCCCAGCAGTGGATGCCTTTCACCCTACACCTGATCGCAGAGCTAGACAAATTCTTTTAGCTGATTGGGACCACCAGCTGCATACACCGCCTCCCATTATATGGATCTCCACAAGCAAATTCAAGTGTGCGGGCAAGATTGATACAGTCACAGTCTTACTGCTACCGGTAATCCCGCAATCTGTACCCTCCTGGCTGCGTCATAGAACTTAGATCAGGATTAAATTCAGTATTGAGGTTACCAGTCTTGATTAGCAGCATGACTTATGAAAGAGTATTAGAGGGGTCTTCAATAGAGCTATTTATTTCCATATTGGGCTCTTGCAGTGTGCGTCCGGCCGCTTAGGTAGTTGGCTCCGCCCCCTAGTTGAATAGTTTTGAATATAGAATATGCCTCAAAAGTGCTGGATTTAGTTACTTATCAAAAGAGGTTGCTCCTCTGATCTTTAGAGGGACATTACATTTATGATTTTCTAGGCCTAGATTACAAGTGGAGCTCAATAATATTAGTGCTATTGTGTGTTAACATTGCTGGAGCCCTCACATTACACATTCAAAGTTATTTTTTATCACTTGAGGGATGATATAGGACACACTAACATTTGCATGTGTGCACTAAATCCCTCCACATACTTACCAACTGTCCCTATTCTAGCGTTGCCACCTGTCTCTTAAAATACGGAATCGTCCCATATTTGAGAAAAAAATAGCGCGTCCCGTTTTGAATCAATTTGGGACGGGGTTAGTCCCGTATTTTCTGCTTGGCAGCCAGACTGTAGCCAGCAGCTGCTACCTCTGAGGAAGAACAGGTTTGACATTTTCTTATTGGTGAGATACCGAGCTCAACACATTTCTTGTATAAGTGTCTCATTCCACTGTTTCTCTAAATAATAAGTGTATTTCTACTAAACTATTATCAGACAAGGAGCTGAATATAATATATAGGGCGGGGGCAAAGCAAACATTATGCCCCGCTCCCTGGCGGGTTCTTGCTGGCAGCGAATAATACCACACAGCCAAGACTGCCTTTGTCCCCAAAGCCAAGCCTGGCATTGCTGCTTGTTATAACTGAGTACTACCTTTTACCGAACCAAGGCAGTATTCTCACTACCCAGATGAGCTTGGCACTGCCACAGTCTGCTTACCACATCCAGGCCATAACTTACAGCTCGGCACTGCCTCTTTTGCAACACCAAAACATTCCCTCCCTTGCGCCCCAGCTGGGCATTGCCCCCCTTAACCTAGCGATCCACAACTCCTAGACTTTGTCCCCTTATCACAGCTGGTGACTTCCCTCATATTCCATCTGATCTCTATACGAGTTATTAAGCATCTTATTGCCATCTGGACACTACCCATATTACAACTGGGCATTGTCACCACTGCCCTAAGCTGTGCATTGTCTCAGATTCGGATTAGTGAAGCTGCCTCTACAGCCCATCTTCCCTGGTTGAGGATACATGGACCCCAGAGGACCTGGGGCTAGGGTTGCCAAGTTATATTATCTAATTTGCTTCAGTCTTTTGGTGTGCATTGTTGAAGAAGCAGCCATGCATATATGTGCAGCCAACAATCAGCAGCTTCTGAGCCTACATAGGCATCCTTTTTAACAGAGGATACCAAGAGAATAAAACAAATAGAGGTACTTTGGATTTTTTTGTAAAATTAAATGCTCTATCTGAGTCATGAAATAAGAAATTGGGTTTCATGTCCCTTTAAGTCCTAGTGTGGAATTACTGTTGCCCTGCAAAACATTTTCATACATATGCCCATCCTCTGGGCTACCACAATTTGTATTTTATTTAGTTTTTAACTAGCAAGTTACCATTATGGACAAGCTCTTTAAAGGTTTGCAGTTGTAGTGTGGTTGAATGGTATAGTGAGATTGCTGGCAAACACTGCCATACAATTTACAATTTATGTATTAAGTTTCCAGTGTATGATCTCAAAAAACAAGAACATATTGACAGATGGGAGAAAGCTCTGACTACATGCTCACAAACATTCATTCAAATTCTGATTGAGGCAGATCAAGATGAAATACAAAACCATAATGAAAACCTTAAAACGTTTGAAAATCTAGACAAATTCAATAGTCTTTATAAACAATATCAAACTGAATTGGACAATTTAGAGAATGAATTAATATTAAACAAAAAACAAAAATATCAACGGGACCAAGGTGATTACCTAAATAAAAAAGTGTACAAATGGCAAAAGAGATATAATACATGCTCTCGCAACACAAATCAGAACCAGGGTTTGATTCAACTGAATGAGAGCGAATTTGAAATCTCAGAGTCTGATACCTCTATTGAAAGCATCAATAGTGAAATTAATATTCAACCCAGAACATATACCAGATCTCAAACACAGGCGCTAGATAATAGCGATAGAGTATCCCCCTCTACCTCAACTGTAACTTTTTTAGGATCAACAATGGATACACAGAGAACCCCACCTATCAACAAAACGCCTCAAGAATCGAGACCCAACAAACGCAAAACACAATCAGTACCCCAAAGGGAAACGAGAAGGAGGCAACCGAGCCCCTTCTCAAAGATAAGGATGGGAACTTAAAAATGATCAATCTCACTAACCATATTCTCAACAAAGATCATATTTCAAGCCTATCCAAAGGTCTGAGTTTCTGCCCTACAAACAATCTAAATAAATTTGAAGTGGTCAAATATATAAACTTATTCACTATGAAACGTTTGCTTAAAAAACTTTATGCCAAAAAAGAACTTGGAGATGATTGGACAATATCAGATCAATCCTCACTACAAGATCTGCAAGAACTGTTACAAGAAAATACAGAAAATATGTATACAGATACTAATTGGAGAAAACTAATAAGAAATAAATCAAAATATATCCCCCCTAGCAATTTGCCAACACAGATACAAGTATTTAATGAAATAGTATGTCAAAAGATTCAGAATCTACCTGAATACAGGACTACCTCTAATCTAACAAGACCAGAGCAAAAAGCACTACAAGAGATTCAAACTTGGCAAGACACTATCATCAAGCCATCGGACAAAGGAGGAAATATAGTCCTTTCGGACAAAAAAAATATATCTGGAAGAAACTATGAAACAACTGGAAAATGACCAATGCTATAAGAAATTATTTGGAAATCCAACACAAATGTACCAGGAAAAGTACAATAGCCTATAAGGACCAAATAATCAACAAAACAGAGAAACAATTCTTAACACAACCACATCCAACTATGGCAACTTTTTACCTTCTTCCTAAGATACATAAAGATATCAACAAACCCACTGGCCGTCCTATAGTTTCAGGCAATAATAGCCTTATTGAAAAGCTGAGCCAATATATCGATCAGAGATTGAGGGAATACTTATATACCCTACTCTCCTATGTAAAAGACACAATGGAGGTGCTTCAAAAACTAGAAAATCTGACACTATCTCCAAACTCATTTCTGGTGACAGCAGACGTTGAGTCTATCTATACTAATATAAAACATCATTTGGGGGAACAAGCGATTTCATACTTTCTAACAACTAATGTAACTGACAATCATGACCATAATCAGTTTATTAAACAATTATTACACTTTGCATTACATCACAACTATTTTACATTTAAGGGCCACTTCTTTTTACAGACTCAAGGTACTGCAATGGGTACAGCATGTGTCCCCACTTATGCAAACTTGTTTTTGGGGTGGTGGGAGAACAATACGGTATTCTCAGATGTCAACGACAAATACATGCAGAATATCCCACTCTGGATTCGCTATATAGATGACATCCTGTTCATTTGGGAAGGATCAGTGAACACACTTCAAGAATTCATGATCACCCTTAATAACAATAACCTTAATCTAAAACTCACTTATGAATATAGCCATCACAGAGTGAACTTCCTAGATCTAGAAATACAAGTAGATCAACAAGGCAAAATAAGTACAACCCTATATAGGAAGGCAACAGCCACAAACACCCTATTACATCATACAAGTGCACATGCTCCATGTACCCTGTCTGCTATCCCAAAGGGCGAATTTGCATGGCTGAGAAGAAACTGTTCTGATATAACTGTGTACAAACAGGAAACCAAGAAACTATCTAGCAGACTACAGGATAGATGGTATAGTAAACGCTCAATCAAAAGAGCAAACAAACAGGTTATTAAAATGGATCGTCAGACTTTATTGCAACCACGTCCAAAAAAGTGGATAACAAACCAAGATTGATTACATCCTTCCACCCACAAATAAATCAAGTTACAAATGTAATAAATGAGAATTGGCACATCCTATTAAATGATCCCCTACTAGCCAGCCAGATTGGTGACAGAGTATCCATAGGATATAAAAGACCTAGGAACCTTAAAGATACCTTGGTCAAAAGTCATTATATCCACAAAATAAAAAAAGAAAGTCAATCCAAAGGCATGTTCCCATGTGCAACATGTAGCACATGTCCAAAAGTCTGGAAAATTAAGGACATCCATGATAAGTATGGAAGGAAACATTCACTGTCAGACCAATTCTCATGCACCACATTAGGAGTTGTCTATGCATTACAATGTCCGTGTAAATTGTTCTATGTCAGAATGACATCACGACAAGAAAGAACAAGAATCATGGAACATAGTAGAAACATCAGAAATGCCAAGAAAGACTTGGCAAAGATTAAAACCATAACAAGTGTAGCAAAACATTTCTACCACAAACATAACAGTAATGAACATCTGTTACAATTTACAGTATTACAAAAGGCAACTCTGGGCATAAGAGGAGGTGACATTGAACAAAGTTTGTTAAGAATGGAATGTAAATGAGTACACCTACTTAATAGTGTTAAACCATATGGATTAAATGATTATAACAAGTACAATGTATACTTGTAAACACAATATCCTTACATCAAATAACCACAGGAGTAATTTTCCAAAAAAAGACTAAAATGACAAAATTAGGTGAAGAACAAAATGAATAATGTGATAAATGGACCTAACTGTCTTCATTTGCACCTCCCTCCCTTTTTCCTATTTCTATTATGCACAATCTGATATTCTTGTAAGTGATCAAGATTTAGTCCAGTTTAATTATTAATATTAATGAATACTCCCTTTCACATTTTTTCTTTCTCTTAAAATTAAAATTAAGTAACACTTCCCGTAATTCACGTATATTTTGTTTACACTTTATCTCTCTTTTAAGTGAGTAATTTAATGTCAAACCAATTCTTTATTGTATTTTCATTTTATTTTATTTTATTTTTGAGCATATAGCCTCCTTCTGGCATAGTATATCTATCTTCAATAATACGCAATGCATACACTTTATTTCACTATCTAACACACATAATATTACACTTTTAGGATATTGGCAATATACATTTTATTGCACGACAGTTATTTTCCATAGTTAAGGATATATTAAGTATAATATCAGCATATGTACCTAATATCAAAGTTCTAACCACTAGATAATATTTTCCTGCGGTATAAGTAGTCCAATTTTACTGTTCGGCTATAAACACAATTTATGACTATTTATCAATACCATCTTAAAATATTAGTAAGTTATAGATTCTCTATCCAGACAAATATAATATGTATAATTTAACACTTACATCACTTTAATATTTAAGTGATGACCAGTTGAACCTAACATAACATGCCCGGTGATTGACACTCCATTATCCAACCAGATTAAACCATTGAACCAAGGGAACCATACCTTGTCGTCTGCATTGTGTAGAATTTGCTAACTGCATGGTGCGGTTCCCTTATTAACTGTTTCACTGTTGGGCTGCTCACAAAATGTGGCCTTAGAGGGAACAATGGCGTTGACCGGTGTAACCCCCTCCTTACATGGCCCACCCATAAAATGGCAATGTCCACTTTCTACCTCCTGAGTCCCTAATACCTAGACATAAATGTTGGGGGTATCATCACATAATAGACTTCTATGGGGATGCGCTGTCATGTTGGCGTTTGTTTCAACGCTAACACAATGATGCACTAAGCCAATGGTGCCCTAGTTGCACTATTAATAATAATGGTTTATTTCAGGTCTTAAAAAGCAGTAAATATTTCAGCTGTATTGTGCTCAAGCCAACACTTAACTCACCATTTGTAATATAAGCACAAAGAGCGCGCTAATAGTCTACACCCTATAGATTTATCTATAAAATGTATAGGGCGTACTAAAAACGTTTCAGCTACAATATGATGCTTAGGATAAGATATTTAACCATCCACATGACTGTAATCCCAGATTGTGTGTTATTCGTGTGCAAGGTTGCCCAAAATGTTTAATTAAAGGGACAGTCTACACCAGAATTGTTATTGTTTTAAAAAATAGATAATCCCTTTTTTACCCATTCCCCAGTTTTGCATAAACCAACACAGTTATATTAATATATGTTTTACCTCTGTGATTATCTTGTATCTGAGCCTCTGCAAACTGCCCCTTTTTTCAGTTCTTTTGACAGACTTGCAGTTTAGCCAATCAGTGATAGCTCCCAGGTAACTTCACGTGCATGAGCACAGTGTTATCTATATGAAATTCATGAACTAACACCCTCTAGTGGTGAAAAACCTGTTAAAATGCATTCTTAAGAGGCGGCCTTCAAGGTCTAAGAAATTAGCATATGAACCTCCTAGGTTAAGCTTTCAACTAAGAATACCAAGAGAACAAATCAAAATTGGTGATAAAAGTAAATTGGAAAATTGTTTAAAATTACATGCTCTATCTGAATCATGAAAGTTTATTTTGGCCTAGACTGTCCCTTTAAGGAAAATAAAACAACATTTTAATATACATTATTTATGTTGCCTGCTTTTGCTGTAAATTACATCTTACAACTGTGATTTCATCATACTTGGACAAAAAATGTTTGACAACCAAATAAAGCAATATTTAAAAACATATGGCTAGATTATGAGTGGAGCGCTATTAAACACTCCTGCTCGAATGTTATCTGCGCTAGAAGTAAGCATGTTGTGCTCGTATTATGAATTGAAAGTAAACAGTTTTTGGTCTCATGCTAACCCGTCGCGTGTGCGTTCACGTATTTCCCTATAGAAGTCAATGGAGCAAAAAAAGTGGAAAAAACCCTACTCGCGTGCTGACCCTCTCCGTATAGACGAGTGGCAACCGCGTCTTCCATAGGAAACAATAGGGATCACTGCCTGTTCAAGAATCCGCCCACAGTGAACGCAGATCTCGGCAGTGTGGAGGGGGCATGTATCCAAGGCATGTTTATCACGTAGAATGTGCGTTTACCAATGTAAAAATGGTTTCTGCTTAGTAACAATTACTACATACCGGTATATAAAGTTTCACTGTACATTCATTAGACTTTCTTTATTTTTTTCTATATATTAGCTATGTATGCAGTCACCATTGTTAATACAGAAAAAAACTTAATAAGAAGCCTTTGTGAGTTGGGAGATGGTGTGTATATTGTACATGTGTATGTAATGTGTTACATGCAGGTATTATACTGTAAAATACTATATTATGTGCAGAAAGTAATTTTGTTATTTAAATTTAAAAAAAAATAAGTTTTCTGTGTTCTTTCTTTTTTAGGAACAATATTTCATTTACAGGATATTAATATCCCATAGAAGAGAGTAGCCGCAGATTTCGTGTTTTTCAGCTTTGCACTATGTAAAAATGTGTTTTTGAGAATTGATGGCTTTTTTTAATATTGTATTTATATTGCCGCTATAAGTTATTGCTGCATTGTACATATTTTATTGACTGCACTGTTCCAAGCGTGTTTAATATTAATAACACGTTTGCTATAGTGTGGCTGCAATATTAGAAGTAAACCCGTACAGCACTGTGTAAACTAGACTTGTGCAACAACACATAATTAGTTAGGGACAAATATTCAGAAAAATTAGTTTTTCAGAAATGTATTTGCTGCACTACAAAGTATTTATTTAGTTTACATAAAACGAATACTGAATATTCAGTAACATTAACAAACGTTTAAGTTAAAACAAATGTAAATGTTCCTTTACTGCAGGTGAAAAAGTGTTACCTGTATTTTTATGCGTACCTATAGCGTGCTGGGGGAGCCAACCTAATCCAAACCCTTTTTCACCGATTCCAGGGTCACGCTACTAGGAGGCGTAGCGTGGTTGATCCTAGAGCAGGTCCTTTAGCGCAGGCCTATAGGATCCACCTCGCTAAGCATCCTATTAGTGCACCCTGGGTTGTGTGAAGAAAGGTCGGGATTAGCGCGGCTCTCTATAGGGATTTTACCTTTTAAAGCTAATTTAAAGGACACAAGTTCGTTAGTATATATTTGTTTTCTTTAAAGTAGCTTGTGCATTCATTAGGATATTCGATTTGTGAAAAGGAAGCAAATACCCATATTTTCGCCACAAGTCTGCATTTGTAATTTAACATGTGCACGTCTAGTGTAAACTTACTTAGATACATTTCTATTACACTCGCACTACACCAGACGTGTTCTATTTTAAAAACACATGCTCACAACAGATAACAGGTGCCCTCTGCTGGCTGATAATAACAATTGCAATTAATATCCTCAATCCAGAAAATGGACAATATCATCCCTTTTCAAAACCAACTGTATTTTTACGTTTGCTTTAAATATGGGCATCTGCTATACAATGTCCCTCAAAGCAAAAATAACAGGAGTATGTTGTCACTTATGCATCACTTTGCCAAATGCATAGACTGAAGTATGAAATAATACATGGGGTTTTTTTTTCTGTAGAGATTAGACAACTTCATTTTCAAGAAAAAGAAAAAAACACATTTTTTCTGGCATTCCTTGCATTTGTGGGAAATAGGCAAACGAACAGTACCTTTTTCATTCATTCATGCCTATTTCTCCAGGCCAGAAAATCCAATATTGATTAAGCAGTGTCCCTCTGAATTGATTGATTGGTGTTTCAGCCAACAGGCATGCAACTTTAACTCCACTTCTTAGCCAATCCAGACCCCATTAGGGAAGGGCTCAAAATCTTTATAAAGGTCCTTGCTTGCCACTTCTCCTTCACTTCACAGCTTGTTGAGACTGCTGTGCTCTCTGTTACTGCAATTGTTTTAGGCACCCACTGCAGCTGTGTTAGTACTTTTTTTGTAGTTGAGTGGGACTAAAAATTAGTTTAACCCATTACAATTTTTTAAGTTAATAATTTTTTTTTCTCCGAGTGTTGCTTGTTACCTGCATGGAATAAGCAGTGGCACTGTCACCTTGTGAATAATGTTTTACTTTAAAGGGACAGTAAACCCGACATTTTTCTTTCATGATTCAGATAGAGCATGCAATTTTAAGCAACTTCTAATTTACTCCTATTTTCTTCGTTCTCTTGGTATCTTTATTTGAAAAGCAGTAATGTAATCTTAGCAGCCAGCCCATTTTTGGTTCAGCACCTGGGTAGCACTTGCTGATTGCTGTCTAAATGCAGCCCCCAATCAGCAAGCGCTTCCAGGGTCCTGAACCAAAAATGGTCTGGCTCCTAAGCTTAGATTCCTACTTTTTCAAATAAAGATACCAAGAAAATAAAGAAACATTGATAAAAGGAGTAAATTAGAAAGTTGCTTAATATTGCACGCTCTATCTGAATCATGAATGAAAACATTTGGGTTTAGTGTCCCTTTAAAAGTTTGAAAACAATTTGAAGCTGTTATGATTGGATTGCTGTTTTTGGCACCACATGCACAGCAGCTGTTTTCTTTATCTAGATGTGTGTGGCAGTGTCCTCCCTACACTGTGACTGTCCGTGAACAATTTAATAATGTGGCAAGGTTACTGCAGGTGCAGGGTGTGCCTCAAGAGGTGCCAGTCTCTGTAATACACAGTGACACAGTTGCACCTTTAAGAGAGTCCTGCAAAAATGCCAGTATAAAAATAGTCACACATTGCGCTTTGTGTGTGTGTGTGTGTGTGTCTGTCAGTTAGTGTGTCTGTGTTTGTGTGTCCGTATGTATCTGTCAGTTAGTGTGTCTGTGTTTGTGTGTCCGTATGTATCTGTCAGTGAGTGTGTCTGTGTTTGTGTGTCCGTATGTATCTGTCAGTGAGTGTGTCTGTGTTTGTGTGTCCGTATGTGTCTGTGAGTGAGTGTGTCTGTGAGAGAGTGTGTCCATATGTGTCTGTCAGTGAGTGTGTCTGTGTTTGTGTGTCTGTGAGTGAGTGTGTCTTTGTTTCTGTGTCTGTGATACAGTGTGTCTGTTCTGTGATACAGTGTGTCTGTGAGTGTGTCTGTGTTTGTTTCTGTGTTTGTGTGTCTGTGAGTGAGTGTCTGTGTTTGTTTCTGTGTTTGTGTGTCTGTGATTGAGTGTCTGTGTTTGTGTGTCTGTGATAGTGTGTCTGTGAGTGAGTGTGTCTGTGTTTGTTTCTGTGTTTGTGTGTCTGTGAGTGAGTGTCTGTTTGTTTCTGTGTTTGTGTCTGTGAGTGAGTGTCTGTGTTTGTGTGTCTGTGATAGTGTGTCTGTGAGTGAGTGTGCCTATGTTTGTTTCTGTGTTTGTGTGTCTGTGATACAGTGTGTCTGTGACAGAGTATGTCTGTGTTTGTGAGTGTGCCTGTGTTTGTTTGTCTGTGATAGTGTGTCTGTGTTTGTGTGTCTGTGATACAGTGTCTATGAGTGAGTGTGCCTGTGTTTGTTTCTGTGTTTGTGTGTCTGTCATACAGTGTGTCTGTAAAAGAAAGGGTGCTCCAGCCTTTGCAGTTTAAAGTAAAATGACCTTTATTGTGCCATGGTTAGGGTTGCCACCTCAGCCATGTTTTCCTGGACACTTATGAGTTACACATGTTGCAGGGTGTGTAGGGAGGAGGAACATGTATTGTGTTTCTGGACAGCACTATTCATATTCCTCCCTGCACACCCTGCAGCATGTGTAACTTATAAGTGTTCTGTATTTTAAAGGACAGGTGGCAACCCTAGCCATGGTCCACAAAACAAACAACGTTTCAGACCTTCATTAGGTCCTTAGTCATGTCTATCTGTGTGTGCAGAGAGACTGCCTTTATACAAGTAAACAGGTGTAAAACAATTACACAGGTGCAAATCAACTGCACATTAATTGTACAACAGCGCCATCTAATGCTGACAATTTTTATAACATTCAAAGATGGTATTTCTTATCTTAAGCAAGATCTGTGTACAATGTGTATTGACAAAATTTGAAAAAGGCACAGTTAAACATATACATACAGTCCCTATGCATATAATTAAAAAATGAGAAGCTGCATTTGCATTATCAAAAACAATTATAATAAGACAGAATCCAGAAGTAATCCTAGTAGCAAAATAACAACTATAATATATACAAAAATGCAGGTACAAAAGATATGAACAGCACAAGGATATATACAGATAGCCCAAGAATATATTGATGTATATAATTTGTGCAAACATTCTGAATACCTTATATGTCAATTTTAAATTTTTACATTTTGAATTTTTAACCTGTATGGGCAATCTTAATCATTTATATCAGATAGAGTGTTTACCTAAAGAGAGACCAATCAAAATCTTTATTTAGACCCTTAGGTTTCAAAGTTTGTAGTTTGTTAATCCAAAACATTTCCCTGACCTTAAGGAGAAATTCTCTGTCTCCATCCCTCCTGTGGATATCTACTCTTTCTATAATTTGGAAGCGTAATTGGCTGATGTTATGGCCAGCTTCAATAAAATGTGACGATACAAGGGCATCCTTATTTTGACATCTTATATTGGATTTATGTAGTGTAATCCGCTCTCTGGCCTCCCTACAGGACTCTCCAATGTAATAAAAACCACATGGACATTTAATAAGATATACTATAAGCTTGGACCTACATGTTAGATACTGTTTAATCCTATATTTTGTACCTTGTGTAGGGTGATGGAAGATTGCTCCCTTTATCATGGAATTGCAATTACTGCAATTCAGGCATGGGTAACAGCCTGTCTGTCCTGGACCTATAGTTCTCTGAAAATTTATTTTATCACTGCTTATGTCTGCTCGAACCAAATGGTCTTTGATATTCTTATTGCGATTATACGCTGACATGGGAGGATTATCAAATACTCTCACCGGGGGATTAAGATTTTTTAAAATATGCCAGTGTCCTCTGAGTATACGATTGATTTTATTACTCATGTGATCAACCTATCCTCTTTATTGTCCCTTCTCTGTTCAGGTACCTTTTGGATCATAACCTCTTGTTTATGTTTATCTGCCAGATAGTTGGGATAACCCCTTCTTTTGCATTTATTACCCATCTCTTCTAGTCTATCATGACATAATTTGGGGTCTCTAACTATCTTTTTAACACGTAAAAAGTGTCTTGTGTCACTATTCTTGGTGAATTAGTGCCAAAATAAGCTTTTAGCTTAATTGTTCTAAAAAAATTGTGTAAATCTTTAATTAGTTCAAACTCATCAACCTCACTAGAAACTGAAAAAGACAAACCTTTATGCAACAATGTTGATTCATTCACACTTAATTCATAATCTGAAATATTATGTATCAAATTTTCCCCACATAAAGAAGTCTCCTTCTCTTTACATATATTAGTGTTTACATTACCAGTGCTCAGTGATACTTCAATTTGATTAGGTACAAGGGAATACATAACAGTGTCCACAGTTGGGCAAAGCTGCCCCATTGGCATTATAGTCCCATCTGATGTAGGGGCCAAAGTTGGCAAAGAAATGTCCCTGCTGCATGTATTATCAGTGATCGTTTCATAATGGCAGTCTCCCATACCCCCTTGTATACCATCTTGTCCTGGCCATATATGTATGTAGGCAGACATCCCAACCTGCAAAAACTAATTTCAGGGAGGTGGCTTCACCTGCTACTGCACCGCCACCCCCACCCCCCCCCCCTCCAAGTTATATATTGGACACCTTGAAACCATAAATAAGCTAGGGACATTAAAGTAGCTTCCCACAAAAGTCACATTAAAAAAAAAAGTAGCTGTATTGCACAGCCACATACAACAAACCTATTTTCCAGTGACCGTACGCTTGTTGAATGCTTAAATATTTTAGAATACAAAGTTTAATTACGTGCAGTAAATAAAGTAGCATTTGTGTTTTTATTTTATTAGAATAAGTGAAGGCTTTTTTGTTACCGATACATGCTTTGAGGGTTCTATAACGTCCCAGCAACTAAAGGCATTCCTTAAAGAAACACTTTTCCGGATTTGGGCCACATTGGATCATGGTACTTGGAGTTTCAGGGAGATTGCATTCCATTTGCTGGCATCAGGGAGCCGCTATTACAATCAGGGAGACTCCCTGAACTTCAGGGAGAGTTGGTGTAATGATTTAGCTTAGGTTGCAAAGGATTACAACTGCAGAGAGTCTGTATAAAGTGGATGTATCACTTTGGCAATTGGAGTATTTATGTAGCATAAACCAAGCTGCGATCAGTGAATTTATTATAAAGGAAACAATTCGTTGCAGAGATAAGGTTTGTCACACAACAGAAAACAAAGTCAGAATTGTTGTTAAACTTCACAACAAGAAGAATAGGATAAACTGAAATGGCAGTCTCTTAGGTATAAATCAAATATAAGCACAGTAGCCATTGTCATTAACCAGAATTGTTATTATGATGCAGGCAGAGTGAAGTCTTAGTGCATTAGCGGTGTAACATAGTAAGCAAGCAAATGTTATCAACACAAGTGAAAAGCAAACAGTCCAGCTACTTGTAATATCAGATGTTCTTACCCCCTTAGTCAGGATACAACAGGTTGCGCACACAGTACCTTACAGAGGTTCCGGATAGTGGAGCTGTATACTGTGAGCAGGAGAACTCAGCACTGTATTCAAGAGGATGCGGGAGGCAGTCCGGTTACGCTGCAGTGAAACAAACTGTCAGCAATTCCAAGCAGCTCTGAGTGAGAGAGTGACTGAGCGTCTGAAGCAGGTTGTCAGATTCACTTAAAGCGTGCACGACAATAAGACTGCAGGAGGAAGGTTTGTTTAAATTGAAGAACGGATATGACCGTTATTTGTTTTAAGCTTGAAAAGAAATTATCCTTATGAGTTCAGCAATTCCGGAAAAGGCAAAACTTAGAAAGCTTCTCAGAGGTAATTTCAAGAGGTGATTCAAATAGCAGCTACAGACTTTAGCTAGGTTAGTTTAATAATCAAGCACCTGTTTGTGGTCACATGATGCTTTAAATACAGGTAAAGCTAGAGTCAGGTGACTGGAGGAAGGAGGTAAGAAGTGGAATGGAATCCTTACATATGCCCCCCCTCAAGCAAGCCGATCCTCGGCTTGATGCTTGGGCCGAAGAGGGAATCTACGATGGAAACGTGAGAGAAGTCTGGGTGCATTTATATGCGTGTAAGGTTCCCATGTGTCATCATCAGGTGAGTATCCTTTCCATTGTACCAAATACTGCAAAGTTCCATTATGACGTCTGGAATCTAGGATATCATGGATCTCATAAGTATCTGAATCCAGGGGTATAGGTGCAGGAGGTAAAATGGGTTTTAGTGAAGGATCATTAGAAGCTGGTTTCAGAAGCGAGACATGAAAAGTTGGATGTATGGGTAAGGAACTGGGTAAATCCAGAGTGACTGCATTTGGGTTCACAACCCGAGTGATAGTGAAAGGACCAATGTATAAGCCTGCTAATTTTTTACTAGGTAGTGGTATTTTGATATTCTTTGTCGAGAGCCAAACTCTACTGCCCACGGTGTATGCAGGAGAAGGTCTTCTACGTAGGTCGTAATATTTTTTTCTGGGAGTTCTGGGCTTGTTGGATGTTCAATTTCAAGAATTGAAAGTTTTCGGCTAAGGTTTGTAATAGATCATCAACACAAGGAGATATTGGAATTTCCGTATTTTGTAAGGTAAAGTTGGGATGATAAGCGTAGTTAGCATAAAAAGGCGAGACCTTGGTTGAGGAATGAACAGAGTTGTTGTAGGCAAATTCTGCCAGATACAAGTATAGGGACCATTCAGTTTGATGATAGGAGCAGTAACACCGTAAATACTGCTCTAACCATTGATTTAGCTTCTCTGTTTGGCCATTGGTTTGAGGGTGGAAGGCTGTACTCAAGCGATGATCAATCTGTAGTTGTTGTGTGAGACATTTCCAGAACTTGGACGTAAACTGTGTACCCCTGTCTGTAGTTATCACGGAAGGGATACCATGGAAACGAACAATAGAATTCAAGAAAAGTTGTGCTGTCTCACTGGAGGTGGGTAGTTTATTGAAAGGAATGAAGTGGGCCATTTTAGTCAAGATGTCAGTAACTACTAAAATGGTGTTGAACCCAGAACTCACAGGTAATTCAACAATGAAATCCATGCCCAGATGTGCCCAGGGTCTATTGGGTATTTGGATTGGGAGGAGGTGTCCATAGGGTTTCTTTCTTTCCTTTTTGGAAGTGATGCAAATGGTACAATTTTCTATGTACTCTTTAACAGTGTTATCCAAATTCGGCCACCAGTAATTTCTACTGAGAAGTTCTTTGGTTTTCGTTATCCCAGGATGACCTAGAAGAGGTGGGTCATGATGCTGTTTGATCAAATGAGATCTGAGGGATTGAGGTACATATAACTTAGAGTCATGATAGTAGAGATTATCGTTGCAAGAGAGCTGGAGATGAGGTAACTGTTCATCTGCTTGTAGAGCTGATTGGATCTGTGTCTTAAAGCTGGGGAGCAATCCTAGGAATCGTTCCGGAGGGATGATGGAAGTACAAGTCTGTAGGTTTGGAGGTTTCGGATCCTTTCTTGAAAGGGCATCAGCCTTTCCATTCCTAGATCCAGGCCTGTAAACTATCTGAAAGTTGAACCTACTAAAGTATAGACTCCAACGAACCTGCCGGCTTGAGAGTGTTTTGTTTCTCTGAAGAAATTCTAGATTGCGATGATCAGTATATATTATAATAGGTAGGACAGTGCCCTCCAAAAGATGTCTCCAGTGTTCAAATGCACGTTTCATGGCTAGAAGTTCCTTTTCACTGATGGAATAGTTTATTTCAGGTGCAGACATGACTTTTGAATAATATGCAACGGGATGGAGGGGATGAGTTAGACTCTGTCTTTGCGAAAGAACTGCTCCGAGAGCATAGTCTGAAGAATCCACTTCCAACACAAACTGTAGTGAAGGATCTGGGAATTGGAGTATGGGAGCTGAGCAAAAAGACTCTTTTAGTAGGTTAAATGCTTCAGTTGCCTTATAGTTCCACACAAAAGGTGTAGATGAGCTGGTGAGCTTAGTGAGTGGTTTAGCAAGATGAGAGAAATTTTTGATAAACTTCCTATAGTAGTTGCTAAACCCCAAGAAACGTTGTAGTTCCTTTCTGTTCTTAGGAAGTGGCCAGTTCTTTAGAGCTTCAACTTTATTGGTCTGCATTTGAAAGCCATCAGGGCCAATGGAATAACCCAGGAAATCTATTTGGTTGGTGTGGAAGACACACTTCTCCAGTTTAGCATAAAGTCTATGTGCTTGTAGTCTGGATAGAATCCAGCTAACATGTTTAACATGGTCCTCGAGTGAATTGGAGTAAATAAGGATATCGTCGAGATAGACGACTACACAGATATCCAAAAGATCATGAAAAATGTCATTTATAAACCGTTGGAACGTGGCCGGAGCATTAGTTAACCCAAACGGCATGACCAGATATTCAAATAGGCCGTATCTCGTTCTGAAGGCTGTTAACCACTCATCCCCTTCTCTGATACGGACTAAATTGTACGCGCCCCTGAGGTCTAGTTTGGTGAAAATTTTAGCATGTTGCAGGCGTTCAATAAGTTCAGGGATGAGTGGTAGGGGATACCTGTTTTTTATTGTAATTTTATTAAGTTCCCTAAAATCAATAATTGGACGGAGAGAGTTATCCTTGTTCCTTACAAAGAAAAATCCAGCGGCTGCTGGAGACACGGAGGGGCGTATGAAGCCTTTCTTTGGGTTTTCATCGAGATAGACTTTTAGGTGGTCGAGCTCAGGCTGGCAAAGGGGATAGAGATGTCCAAACGGAGGAGTGGTACCTGGTTTCAAGTCGATAGGACAGTCATATGACCGATGGGGTGGCAGAGTGTCTGCTTCCTTTTTACTAAAAACCTCTGCAAATTTCCTGTACATCACAGGTATCTGAGGATCCTCTGACACATGAAGTAATGAGGAATGATTCAGGCAAGTTTGATGGCAATAGGGTGAATTAAAACTTAATTTCAGAGAACTCCAATTAATGACTGGTTCATGTAGACGAAGCCAATGTAAACCTAACACAATTGGAAAAAGTGGTGTAGTAATTACATCGAATGAAATGTATTCTTGATGTGAATCTACAGTAGTTACAAGTATTGGAATGGTATGCTGTGTAACAGGACCAGAAGAAATTTCAGAGCCATCTACTACTCGAATAGAAACAGGACACAACTTAGTGATAAGGGGTATTTTATTTTCCAACACAATAGATTTGTCAATATAATTCCCTTGGGCACCGGTGTCAATAATGGCCTCTCTCGTCAAGCGATTGTGGTCCCACTGTAAAGAGAGATTTAAAGTACAGTGAATCGGTTTATCATGAACAATTAAAGTAGTCATATGAGTAAAAGACTTACTATTCTTGTTTTTACGTAGAGAGGGACATTCACTAAGGGAATGGGATGGACTTCTGCAGTACATGCAAAGACCTTTGGATTTTCTCCTGAATCTTTCTTCTGAACTCAAAGGACCCTGAAAAAAACCAATATCCATAGGTTCAGGAGTGCTTGGAGATGGCGCAGCAGGCATAGGACGTGGGGCTCTTCTGTATGTGGAATCACCTGGTTGGCGTTCAGACTTCCTTTCCCGAAGCCTTCTATCGATATGCATCGATAATTTCATGAGACCGTCCAGGTTATCAGGTAGATTGGTTCGTGCCAATTCGTCTTTAACTGATTCAGACAGTCCTAAGCGGAACTGATTCCTCAAAGCAATCATATTCCATTGGGAATCTATGGCATGTTGTTTAAATTCCGTTATGTAGACTTCAACAGGACGGTTACCTTGTCTGAGTTTTCTCATCTTACTTTCAGCCGTCAGTTGTAGGTTAGAATCAGAATAAAGTTCATCCATGACCGCCAAAAAGGAACTTAAAGAGGATAATATGGGGTCATTAGTTTCAAACAGAGTGTCAGCCCAAATTCGGGGTTCACCCCTTAGATAGCTAATCATAGTGAGTATTTTAATCTTCTCATTGGGATAGGTTAATGGCTTCAAATTGAACATGAGAAGGCAAGCATTCTTGTATTGGCGATAAACATTCCTATCATCATTAAATAAGTCAGGTGCTGCTATCTGAGGTTCCACAAAAGTAGAAGTAGGTTGTGATTTAGGTAAGGTAGTATCTTTAATTATTTTTCTTAAAGTCTCATTCTCAACCTTTAGGTCTCTAAGACCCTGAGTAAGTTCATCCACTCTCTTAGACAGACTATAGACGAACTGTGGGAGCTCTGCTGGATCCATAGGTAGGCTTGATTATACTGTAATGATTTAGCTTAGGTTGCAAAGGATCACAACTGCAGAGAGTCTGTATAAAGTGGATGTATCACTTTGGCAATTGGAGTATTTATGTAGCATAAACCAAGCTGCGTTCAGTGAATTTATTACAAAGGAAACAATTCGTTGCAGAGATAAGGTTTGTCACGCAACAGAAAACAAAGTCAGAATTGTTGTTAAACTTCACAACAAGAAGAATAGGATAAACTGAAATGGCAGTCTCTTAGGTATAAATCAAATATAAGCACAGTAGCAATTGTCGTTAACCAGAATTGTTATTATGATGCAGGCAGAGTGAAGTCTTAGTGCATTAGCGGTGTAGGGTAGTAAGCAAGCAAATGTTATCAACACAAGTGAAAAGCAAACAGTCCAGCTACTTGTAATATCAGATGTTCTTACCCCCTTAGTCAGGATACAACAGGTTGTGCACACAGTACCTTACAGAGGTTCCGGATAGTGGAGCTGTATACTGTGAGCAGGAGAACTCAGCACTGTATGCGAGAGGATGCGGGAGGCAGTCCGGTTACGCTGCAGTGAAACAAACTGTCAGCAATTCCAAGCAGCTCTGAGTGAGCGGTGAGAGAGTGACTGAGCGTCTGAAGCAGGTTGTCAGATTCACTTAAAGCGTGCACGACAATAAGACTGCAGGAGGAAGGTTTGTTTAAATTGAAGAACGGATATGACCGTTATTTGTTTTAAGCTTGAAAAGAAATTATCCTTATGAGTTCAGCAATTCCGGAAAAGGCAAAACTTAGAAAGCTTCTCAGAGGTAATTTCAAGAGGTGATTCAAATAGCAGCTACAGACTTTAGCTAGGTTAGTTTAATAATCAAGCACCTGTTTGTGGTCACATGATGCTTTAAATACAGGTAAAGCTAGAGTCAGGTGACTGGAGGAAGGAGGTAAGAAGTGGAATGGAATCCTTACAGTTGGGATGTCTGTGTAGGCCAGCCTCTTCCTATGTTTTCTCCCTGCGCGGTGTGCTCTGCGTAGGATTCCTCAGTTAAAAAACTCACTGAGGACTCTGACCCACTGCAGGGATCTTCCGTAGCCCGGCTTTTCCTGCCTCTATGTCGGGCTACATCCCGGGGTGTGACTCTTCCCCTTCCCTGCGCTGCTGACAAACTCCACCGATAGACTGTATCATTACTGTAATCCTGTTTATCTCTGCTCTGAGCAGGTGGACAGAGATTGCCGCAATTCAACCCGATCGAGTACGATCGGATTGATTGAGACCCCCTGCTGGCGGCCGATTGGTCTGCAGAGGGTGGCAATGCACCAGCAGTTCACAAGAGCTGCTGGTGCAATGCTGAATATGGAGAGCGTATTGCTCTCCACATTCAGCGATGTCTGTCGGACCTGATCCGCACTGTCGGATCAGGTCCAACAGAAATTTAATAAATTAGCCTCACACTCTCTCACAGGCACACAAACACAGACACACTCTCTCAAAGACACCCAAACATAGACACAGATACAGACACCCAAACACATACAGAAACACAAACACACTCTCTCGCAGGCACACAAACATAGACACAGATACAGACACCCAAACACATACAGAAACACAAACACACTCTCTCAAAGACACCCAAACATAGACACAGATACAGACACCCAAACACATACAGAAACACAAACACACTCTCTCAAAGACACCCAAACATAGACACAGATACAGACACCCAAACACATACAGAAACACAAACACACTCTCTCAAAGACACCCAAACATAGACACAGATACAGACACCCAAACACATACAGAAACACAAACACACTCTCTCACAGGCACACAAACACAGACACATTCTCTCACAGACCCACAAACATACCTCTTCTGCATAGTGAGGGCCAGCACACTTGTCAGATTATTGGATTTGTCTATATATGTATATTGCATATTCTATATATAACTGCATATATACTGGGGGCCCACAGATTTGTATTGCCCAGGGCCCCACAAATACAGTTGCCCCTGGTGCACATATCTAGTAGACATATATACATATTCAAACTAGTAACTAGTCCCAGACTTTACATCTGTGGTAGGTATTAGTATGCAAATGCAATTGGATTGGTTAGATTCCCAGAGAAAACTGGTTCACCATTGCACGCTTTATAAATAATTTGACACGCATAATTTGTTTTCTGTATTTCAGTAGAATGGTTTTGGCAGTTTGTTGGGATATGGACAGTATAAGGTTTTGACTAGTTTAGAGCAGAGTCTGGAACCATTTACCGCACATCTCAACATCTATTTTTATATAGTACCAGAAGGCCATGAGCAGATGCTTGTTGCTCAGGGGCTGAGCTAAGAAGGAGTAAGGCTGGTTAGGAGTAGCATTCTGAATTATATGACTGCAGTCTATGGGAATAATTTCATATTTGTGAATGCGGTTTAGGTGGTCTCTGGTTTCATTTTGTGAAGCTGGGACATTTAAAGGCACTTGTCTAAGAGAGTGATATCTGTTTCTGCTGCAGTAAGGCATGCTGTACCTTTAAGGAGGCCTAGACGATCAATTCAGGCCTAATTTTAGTAATGTTTTTTTCCTCGTGAGGCTTTTTACCTACTGATGGTACATACAGGTGTTTGTGATCAATGGTCTCATTTACTATAGCTGTGTATCCCTTTTATATAGCAAGTGTATCATTTAATTTTTGTATAGCCTGAGGAAACAGCCCTTTTAGAGGCTGAGAAACGCGTTGCTTTGTTTTCATCATCGTTTGGACCTATTACGTGTGGCTGGTGAATGGACGCTGTTTACACCTGAGTATAGTCTGCTGGGCGACCGAGAAGTTCCAGCTTGCCTTGATTGCACCTGGAGGTGCGCTGTTATTTGTAAGTCTGACCAGTATTTGTGAATTCTGCATGTCTCAACTATACTGGGCTATGGATATTGTTTTATGTCACTCACAGGGATAAGAACTCTGGTTGCTGATCGCTGGTATCTATCTGAGTATTTCCCTTGTGGGCATACAGTGAGCTGTACCACTGCTAATTGACTCAGCCTGCGTCATTTGCACCTTTGGGTGCTTTATTTTTGTGAGTATAATTGTATCTCACATTGTTTTAACAGTGTGAACGGTAGACCAAGGGCAACAGATAGGCCCAGAAGCGGATGGGCGCAACCAGCTCGCTGCATGCGGTGTAACTGTACCCATGATCAGAATGTCGTATGCCCCGCTAAAGATAAAATATGTAGAAAGTGTAACCAAATTGGTCAAAATGAAGTGGCGTGTAAAACTGAATACATTAAGGAGATGCAGGTGAATAGTGACCAGGAGGGTCAAGAAGTGTCCTTTGTAGGGTCTGTAGTTGAACAATCTGGTTAAGACAAAGATTGGCTGGTTACCCTTACTGTAATGGGAGCCAAGGTTGCCTTCAAGATTGACACAGGAGCAGATATCACTGGTATGTCCCTTGCAGCATTTATAAAACAGTCTCAGCTGGCATAAGTTACAATGAAAGTTCATAGTCCTGGTGGCCACATCGATTGTGCGGGGAAATTTCTTGCCAGCTGTGAGTACAAGCAGAGGAAATTCACCATGTTGGTACATGTAATTAGAGGTCCGTGTGTTAATAACCTATTGAGCAGGAAAGCAGCCTGTGGTTTGGGCCTTGTTGCCAGAGTGAATGAAATTTTCGGAAGACATGTTTGGTAAATTGGGCCTACTGAATTGCAACCCAGTCCGTATATCACTTGGAAGTGATGCTGTCCCATACAGAATTACTACTCTGTTCCGGCTCATGCTTCAAGTAGAGAAGGAACTTCTGCATATGAAGGATATGGGAGTTATTGAAGAGATTGTTGAAGCAACTGACTGGTGTTCCCCCATTGTGCCTGTTGCGAAGAAAAACGGGAAGGTACGCATCTGCGTAGACTTGAAAAGGTTGAATGAGGAGGTGAAGAGAGAGAGATATGTGCTGACAACGCTTGAAGACATAGCTCCGAAACTGTCAGGGGTGAAGTTCTTCTCTACACTAGATGCTTCCAGCGACTTCTGGCAGATACCTGTAGATCCACAGTGCCGCAAACTGACTACCTTCATTACACCGGTAGGTCGGTTTTGCTTCTGCAGACTCCCCTTCGGGATATCTTCTGCTCCTGAAATCTTTCAAAGAGAGATGAGTTCCCTCCAAAAGGGACCACAAGGGCACAGCAGTCCTCATGGACGACATTTTAGTTTATGGGTCTACATTGGAAGAACATGACCAGTGATTGAGCTGTATGCTGCAAACCATGCTGAAATTAAATAAAGAGAAATGCCATTTTAGAAAATCTGAGTTATGTTACTTTAGGCATATCATCAATGGAGGTGGCATCAAGCCGGGCCCTGATAAAATCCTTGCTATTGAATAGATGAAAAGTCCTTCTGATGTACACAAGATGAGACAAATATTGGACCTTGTGAATTATGTGGGCAGGTTCCTTCCAGATTTATCCACAATACTACACCCTATCACAGAGTTGTTCAAGAAAGATGCTGCCTGGGTCTGGGGTCCTTCACAGGAAGAAGCTTTTGCACAGGCCAAGTCCTTGCTGAGGTCTGCCCCAGTGTTAGGGTTCTACAACCCTTCTAAAAAGACTGTGGTTAGTGCTGATGCGAGCAGTTATGGGCTAGGAGCCGCCCTCCTGCAGCTGAATGAGAACAAACTACAGCCCATTGCCTACTGTTCCCTTACACTGACGGCTGCTGAGTCGAAATACGCAAAAATTGAAAAAGAGTGCCTGGCTGCAGTTTGGGCCTGTGCACGCTTCCAGAGTTACTTAGTGGGTTTAGAGAAATTTAGTCTGGAGACTGACCAAAAACCGCTAGTCCCTCTAATCAACTCCTATGATATTGACAAAACACCCCTAAGATGCTAGAGACTTCTGATGAGGCTGCTCAGGTTCAACGTTCAGGCAGTGCATTTCCAAGCTCTCGCTGGCTGCTGCTGAAGAATCTTCAACAGAATCAGATGTGAAAGTGTATGTGGATTCAGTTCTGGCATCCAAATCCATTTGGTCAGGGAAGCTAGAGCAAATAAGAAACGAGACACGATTAGATACAGACCTTCAAGTAGTTATTAAGTACATAAAAGAAGGTTGGCCCAAGAGCCGGGCAGCCTGGATATCTGTTAGTTCTTACCAGTCAGAGAGGTCGCAGCTCACGGAGCTGGATGGGTTGATGCTGTTCCAGGACTGCATTGTTATTTCTGTTAGCATTCAGCAGGAAATGTTAAGCAGGACTCATGATAGCCAGTTGGGCATTACAAAGTGCAGAGAAAAGGCAGCTACAGCAGTATGGTGTCCTGGGATCAGTTCCGACATTGTAAGTCATGTGTCAAAATGTGCCTTTTGCCAGGAACGCCAGCGTACTCAGAGAAGGGAGCCCTTGATTTCTACTCCGCTGCCTGCAGGCCCATGGCAGAAAATAGATGCCGATTTGTATGAATTGCACGGGAATAAGTATCTAGTCATGATTGACTACTATTCCAGGTATATGGAGATTGCACCCTTGAATGAGATCACCAGTCAAGCTGTTATCACTCGTCTCAAGAGCTTGTTCGCCCGGTGGGCCATTCCAATGGAGTTAGTGAGTGATAATGAAATGCAGTTTGCTTCCATGGAGTTCAGTTCTTTCAGCAGTGAATAGGATTTCATCCATTCTACGTCAAGTCCACATTACCCGCAGGCCAATGAAATGGCTGAAAGAGCAGTTCAAACAACAAAGTTAATTTTGAAGCAATCTGAGCTGTACCTAGCTCTCTTGGCCTATAGGGTGACCCTTTTCCAAGCCACGGGTTTTAGCCCAGCACAGCTGATGCTAGGACATCAGATGCACACCACTTTACCCTCTGTGGGTGTCTTCCAGCTGACCAGCTCTGTTCCTCGGGACAAAGTCCTTAGGAGGGATGAAGAGGCTAAAAGGGGATATCGATTCTTCTATGACAGAAAACAATCGGTGAGGACCTTGCAGGAGCCGAATGTGGGGGAAGTGCCATAATTAAACTAAATGATGAGAGGAAATGGAAGACTCCTACTACGGTAATTGGACGCTCTCCAGAACCATGGTCTTTTGTAGTCCTTACTGATGGAGGGACATTCACACGTTTAAATAGAAGACATCTTCAGCCAGTACCTGAGAGTTTGGGACTGGATGCCTCAGAGCCACCGCGGGTGGGATCCCCTGTTTTAAGAGGGGTGCCTTCCCCTCAGCAAGATCAGAGCGGGGATACGTCTTTGCTTCCAGCAGACTCTCAATTACCTTCTTCTGCATCAGAGGACAGTTCATGTAAATTGACGTCAAGTGGTGAATCTTCCAGCCCGATATCGGGATTAGCACTAGTTAGAGCAGTGACCGGAAGAATGGGCAGAATAATCCCATGGTCACTGTGGACTAGGGTAGCCTACCTCGATGTTCAAGTCAGGATTGTATTTCTTGTTGTTCATATATATTCTCTTTAACTTGTTTGTTATACACTAAACAAAACTATTTTTGTATGCTTCTTGTATACCTTGTTATTTGATGTACTCTAAAAAAAAAAATGAATGCTTTGTCCTTTGAAAAAGGGGAAGATGCGATAAGAGTGTGAGGTGATGTCACCGGATGGGGGCGTGGCTTAAAGCCGTTATTGTCTATATCGCAGTTACTAAGTTAGAAGTGTTGTACAAGCTGTATACTTCTATGCTCTGCAATAAAATAGCGTTGTACCTTCTATGCTGTGTCCTTCATCGCATGACACATTGTATTTGTCTAAAAAAAAAGCTTTAATGAACAATTCAATTAACACATAAACAGATGAAAATCTGCTGATTGACACATTAATTTGTCAAATCAGGAACAGCTTCAGATTTAGACTAATCAATAATGATCCAACAATGTATTGGTCAGTTGATTGATTCCTGTGTCAGACAATTAGTATGTAAACCACTTTAGTTCTTAGCCAATCCTGACCCCCTTAGGGTAGGGCATAAACATGTGTTAAAGGTAAGCTTGCTGAATACTTGTAATCCCAGTACTTTTAATCAAGAAAAGAGAGAGAAACAATTTTGGAGCTGATGTTGGTTTGTAGCAGAATCACTAATAGTTTAGCTAAATTTAGAAAGGGCGAGATTACGAGTGGAGCGGGATTAATTAATGATCCTGCTTGAGCGTCAACTCTGCTAGAAGTTCAGCTTTTTGCACGCATCAAAAGTTAGAATATTGTGTGCGCTTTCACGTATTCCCTGATTGAAGTCAATGGAGCAAAAAAAAAAGTAGGATAGAACCTAACACCCCACTCTCGCGCAAACACAATCACATATTCTCATGTGCGCTAACCTGACATGAAAAACATAATTTATGCTTACCTGATAAATTTATTTCTCTTGTAGTGTATCCAGTCCACGGATCATCCATTACTTATGGGATATTAACTCCTCCCCAACAGGAAGTGCAAGAGGATTCACCCAGCAGAGCTGCTATATAGCTCCTCCCCTAACTGCCATTACCAGTCATTCGACCGAAAACATGCAGAGAAAGGAAAACCATAGGGTGCAGTGGTGACTGTAGTTTAATGGAAAAATTACCTGCCTTAAAGTGACAGGGCGGGCCGTGGACTGGATACACTACAAGAGAAATAAATTTATCAGGTAAGCATAAATTATGTTTTCTCTTGTTAAGTGTATCCAGTCCACGGATCATCCATTACTTATGGGATACCAATACCAAAGCTAAAGTACACGGATGACGGGAGGGACAGGCAGGCTCTTTATACGGAAGGAACCACTGCCTGAAGAACCTTTCTCCCAAAAAAACAGCCTCAGAAGAAGCAAAAGTGTCAAATTTGTAAAATTTGGAAAAAGTATGAAGAGAAGACCAAGTTGCAGCCTTGCAAATCTGTTCAACAGAAGCCTCATTCTTAAAGGCCCAAGTGGAAGCCACAGCTCTAGTAGAATGTGCTGTAATTCTTTCAGGAGGCTGCTGTCCAGCAGTCTCATAGGCTAACCGTATTATGCTACGAAGCCAAAAGGAGAGAGAGGTAGCCGAAGCTTTTTGACCTCTCCTCTGACCAGAATAAACGACAAACAGGGAAGATGTTTGTCGAAAATCCTTAGTTGCCTGTAGATAAAATTTCAGGGCACGGACTACATCTAGATTGTGTAGCAAACGTTCCTTTTTCGAAGAAGGATTAGGACACAAAGATGGAACCACAATCTCTTGATTGATATTCCTGTTAGTGACCACCTTAGGTAGGAACCCAGGTTTAGTACGCAGAACTACCTTGTCTGAATGAAAAATCAGATAAGGAGAATCACAATGTAAGGCAGATAACTCAGAGACTCTTCGAGCCGAGGAAATCGCCATTAAAAACAGAACTTTCCAAGATAACAACTTGATATCAATGGAATGAAGGGGTTCAAACGGAACTCCCTGTAAAACATTAAGAACTAAGTTCAAACTCCATGGTGGAGCAACAGTTTTAAACACAGGCTTGATCCTAGCTAAAGCCTGACAAAAAGCTTGAACGTCCGGAACTTCTGACAGACGTTTGTGTAAAAGAATGGACAGAGCTGAAATCTGTCCCTTTAAGGAACTAGCGGATAAACCCTTTTCTAAACCTTCTTGTAGAAAAGACAATATCCTCGGAATCCTAACCTTACTCCATGAGTAACTCTTGGATTCGCACCAATATAAGTATTTGCGCCATATCTTATGGTAAATCTTTCTG
This sequence comes from Bombina bombina, assembly GCF_027579735.1. Classification (NCBI taxonomy): domain Eukaryota; kingdom Metazoa; phylum Chordata; class Amphibia; order Anura; family Bombinatoridae; genus Bombina; species Bombina bombina. The sequence goes on from NW_026512090.1 coordinate 49,687, forward strand.
GTAACAGGCTTCCTAGCCTGTATTAAGGTATCAATAACTGACTCAGAAAAACCACGTTTTGATAAAATCAAGCGTTCAAAGTCAGCTTCAGAGAAATTAGATTTTGATGTTTGAAGGGACCCTGGATCAGAAGGTCCTGTTTCAGAGGTAGCGACCAAGGTGGACAGGATGACATGTCCACTAGATCTGCATACCAAGTCCTGCGTGGCCATGCAGGCGCTATTAGAATTACTGATGCTCTCTCCTGTTTGATTCTGGCAATCAATCGAGGAAGCATCGGGAAGGGTGGAAACACATAAGCCATCCCGAAGGTCCAAGGTGCTGTCAAAGCATCTATCAGAACCGCTCCCGGATCCCTGGATCTGGACCCGTAACGAGGAAGCTTGGCGTTCTGTCGAGACGCCATGAGATCTATCTCTGGTTTGCCCCAACGTCGAAGTATTTGGGCAAAGACCTCCGGATGAAGTTCCCACTCCCCCGGATGAAAAGTCTGACGACTTAAGAAATCCGCCTCCCAGTTCTCCACTCCCGGGATGTGGATTGCTGACAGGTGGCAAGAGTGAGACTCTGCCCAGCGAATTATCTTTGATACTTCCATCATTGCTAGGGAGCTTCTTGTCCCTCCCTGATGGTTGATGTAAGCTACAGTCGTGATGTTGTCCGACTGAAACCTGATGAACCCCCGAGTTGTTAACTGGGGCCAAGCCAGAAGGGCATTGAGAACTGCTCCCAATTCCAGAATGTTTATTGGTAGGAGACTCTCCTCCTGATTCCATTGTCCCTGAGCCTTCAGAGAATTCCAGACAGCGCCCCAACCTAGTAGGCTGGCGTCTGTTGTTACAATTGTCCAGTCCGGCCTGCTGAATGGCATCCCCCTGGACAGATGTGGCCGAGAAAGCCACCATAGAAGAGAATTTCTGGTCTCTTGATCCAGATTCAGAGTAGGGGACAAGTCTGAGTAATCCCCATTCCACTGACTTAGCATGCACAATTGCAGCGGTCTGAGATGTAGGCGTGCAAAGGGTACTATGTCCATTGCTGCTACCATTAAGCCGATCACCTCCATGCATTGAGCTACTGACGGGTGTTGAATGGAATGAAGGACACGGCATGCATTTTGAAGCTTTGTTAACCTGTCTTCTGTCAGGTAAATCTTCATTTCTACAGAATCTATAAGAGTCCCCAAGAAGGGAACTCTTGTGAGTGGAAAGAGAGAACTCTTCTTTTCGTTCACCTTCCATCCATGCGACCTTAGAAATGCCAGTACTAACTCTGTATGAGACTTGGCAGTTTGAAAGCTTGAAGCTTGTATCAGAATGTCGTCTAGGTACGGAGCTACCGCAATTCCTCGCGGTCTTAGTACCGCCAGAAGAGCACCCAGAACCTTTGTGAAGATTCTCGGAGCCGTAGCCAATCCGAATGGAAGAGCTACAAACTGGTAATGCCTGTCTAGAAAGGCAAACCTTAGATACCGGTAATGATCTTTGTGAATCGGTATGTGAAGGTAAGCATCCTTTAAATCCACTGTGGTCATGTACTGACCCTTTTGGATCATGAGTAAAATTGTCCGAATAGTTTCCATTTTGAACGATGGAACTCTTAGGAATTTGTTTAGGATCTTTAAATCCAAGATTGGCCTGAAAGTTCCCTCTTTTTTGGGAACCACAAACAGATTTGAGTAAAACCCTTGTCCTTGTTCCGACCGCGGAACCGGATGGATCACTCCCATTAATAAAAGATCTTGTACGCAGCGTAGAAACGCCTCTTTCTTTATTTGGTTTGTTGACAACCTTGACAGATGAAATCTCCCTCTTGGGGGAGAGAATTTGAAGTCTAGAAGGTATCCCTGAGATATGATCTCTAACGCCCAGGGATCCTGGACATCTCTTGCCCAAGCCTGGGCGAAGAGAGAAAGTCTGCCCCCCACTAGATCCGTTCCCGGATCGGGGGCCCTCGATTCATGCTGTCTTAGGGGCAGCAGCAGGTTTCCTGGCCTACTTGCCCTTGTTCCAGGACTGGTTAGGTCTCCAGCCTTGTCTGTAGCGAGCAACAGCTCCTTCCTGTTTTGGTGCAGAGGAAGTTGATGCTGCTCCTGCTTTGAAATTACGAAAGGAACGAAAATTAGACTGTCTAGCCTTAGGTTTGGCTCTGTCTTGAGGCAGGGCATGGCCTTTACCTCCTGTAATGTCAGCGATAATTTCTTTCAACCCGGGCCCGAATAAGGTCTGCCCTTTGAAAGGTATATTAAGCAATTTAGATTTAGAAGTAACGTCAGCTGACCAGGATTTTAGCCACAGTGCTCTGCGTGCCTGAATGGCGAATCCGGAATTCTTAGCCGTAAGTTTAGTTAAATGTACTACGGCATCTGAAATAAATGAGTTAGCTAACTTAAGGGCTTTAAGCTTGTGTGTAATCTCATCTAATGGAGCTGATTCAAGTGTCTCTTCCAGAGACTCAAACCAAAATGCTGCTGCAGCCGTGACAGGCGCAATGCATGCAAGAGGTTGCAATATAAAACCTTGTTGAACAAACATTTTCTTAAGGTAACCCTCTAACTTTTTATCCATTGGATCTGAAAAGGCACAGCTATCCTCCACCGGGATAGTGGTACGCTTAGCTAAAGTAGAAACTGCTCCCTCCACCTTAGGGACCGTTTGCCATAAGTCCCGTGTGGTGGCGTCTATTGGAAACATCTTTCTAAATATCGGAGGGGGTGAGAACGGCACACCGGGTCTATCCCACTCCTTAGTAACAATTTCAGTAAGTCTCTTAGGTATAGGAAAAACGTCAGTACTCGCCGGTACCGCAAAATATTTATCCAACCTACACATTTTCTCTGGTATTGCAACTGTGTTACAATCATTCAGAGCCGCTAACACCTCCCCTAGTAATACACGGAGGTTTTCCAGCTTAAATTTAAAATTTGAAATATCTGAATCCAGTTTGTTTGGATCAGAACCGTCACCCGCAGAATGAAGCTCTCCGTCCTCATGTTCTGCAAATTGTGACGCAGTGTCTGACATGGCCCTAATATTATCAGCGCACTCTGTTCTCACCCCAGAGTGATCACGCTTACCTCTTAGTTCTGGTAATTTAGCCAAAACTTCAGTCATAACAGTAGCCATATCCTGTAATGTGATTTGTAATGGCCGCCCAGATGTACTCGGCGCTACAATATCATGCACCTCCCGAGCGGGAGATGCAGGTACTGACACGTGAGGCGAGTTAGTCGGCATAACTCTCCCCTCGTTGTTTGGTGAAATATGTTCAATTTGTACAGATTGACTTTTATTTAAAGTAGCATCAATACAGTTAGTACATAAATTTCTATTGGGCTCCACTTTGGCTTTAGCACATATAGCACAGATATCTTCCTCTGAATCAGACATGTTTAACACACTAGCAAATAAACTAGCAACTTGGAAATACTTTTCAAGTAATTTACTATAATATGAAAACGTACTGTGCCTATAAGAAGCACAGAAAAAGTTATGACAGTTGAAAATTAATAAACTGAAAAGTTATAGCATCAAATCTTTGTAAAAAACACAATTTTAGCAAAGGATTGCTCCCATTAGCAAAGGATAACTAACCCTGATAGCAGAAAAAAAAAAAAAAATAAATACAGAAATAAACGTTTTTTTTATCACAGTCAACTACAATCTCACAGCTCTGCTGTGAGTGATTACCTCCCTCAAAACAAGTTTTGAAGACCCCTGAGTTCTGTAGAGATGAACCAGATCATGCAGGGAAGACAATAAACTTCTGACTGAATCTCCCCCTCACACATAACAGTGAGAGAGATCAGTAAACTGTCATAAATTAAATAAAACGACTGCCAAGTGGAAAAAAAATAGTGCCCAAAACATTTTTTCACCCAGTACCTCAGAAAATTAAACGATTTTACATGCCAGCAAAAAACGTTTAACATTAATAAATTGAGTGTTATTAAAAAGCCTGTTGCTAGTCCCTGCAAATTAGGCTAAAGTTTTATGCATACAGTATAATTCCAGTGAAGTGCCATTCCCCAGAATACTGAAGTGTAAAATATACATACATGACAGCCTGATACCAGTTGCTGCTACTGCATTTAAGGCTGAGTTTACATTATATCGGTATGGCAGAATTTTCTCATCAATTCCATTGTCAGAAAATAATAAGCTGCTACATACCTCTTTGCAGATTAATCTGCCCGCTGTCCCCTGATCTGAAGTTTACCTCTCCTCAGATGGCCGAGAAACAGCAATATGATCTTAACTACTCCGGCTAAAATCATAGAAAAACTCAGGTAGATTCTTCTTCAAATTCTACCAGAGAAGGAATAACACACTCCGGTGCTATTATAAAATAACAAACTTTTGATTGAAGGTATGAAACTAAGTATAATCACCACAGTCCTCTCACACATCCTATCTATTCGTTGGGTGCAAGAGAATGACTGGTAATGGCAGTTAGGGGAGGAGCTATATAGCAGCTCTGCTGGGTGAATCCTCTTGCACTTCCTGTTGGGGAGGAGTTAATATCCCATAAGTAATGGATGATCCGTGGACTGGATACACTTAACAAGAGAAATATGAATATTTCACATTCCTAAGCTCTTCACATAGCAGAATATTTTCTATTTATTCATAAATACCTATTTCTATATATATATTGATGGTATTTTGGTAAAATGTATATCTATACATATATATGTATAAATGATTATATATAGGTATAGATATATACAGATATATACAGATATATACAGATGTATATAGGAATATCTATTTATGAATACATAGAACAAATTCCCCTATATGCAGAACATTGGAATGTGAAATATTTACAGTAAATACGCAGTATAACACTTTATTAAATATGGATATTGCATAAATATGTTTTTACATGTTTTCATCTACTTGCACTTATATATACAGTATATGTGTGTACATATATATTTATGTGTCTATATGTGTATATAAGTCTGTTTCAGTATATTTCCTTTTGCAGACGGTCAGTTTCATATCTGGGAAATGCATTTTTTAGGAAAAATTTATTTCTTACCTGGGGTATAGTCTTTTTTTCAATTGACTTTCATTTTAAATTCGCGGGCAGAATTAGGCTCGCGAGGGCGCAAAATGACAAAGTATATTGCGTCATTTTTGGCGCAAGATTTTTTGGCATGAAGTTATGTTCGATGATGCAAATTCATCACTTCCGGCGTCTTAGTTGACGCCGAGACCTTCACAAGGTTGCGTCTTCAATGACGCGAGGGTGTCATTTCCGGATGTTGTTAGCGCCAAAACATTTTTTCTGTTTGTGTTGTGCATCATACTTGGCGCCAAATATTTTCATTTTTTAAAACCCCATTCCTATATGCCTCTTGCCTTTTTTCTCTATCAGAGGGCTATGCTGTTTGCATTTTTTTCCCATTCCTGAAACTGTCATATAAGGAAATTGATAATTTTGCTTTATATGTTGTTTTTTTCCTCTTACATTTGCAAGATGTCTCAATCTGATCCTTTCTCAGAAATCACTGTTGGAACCCTGCTGCCTGATTTCAGTTCTACCAAAGCTAAGTGCATTTGTTGTAAACTTGTGGAGGTTATATCTCCAGCTGTGGTTTGTAATAGTTGTCTTGATAAACTTTTACATGCAGATTATGTGTCCACCAGTAATAGTACATTGCCTGTTGCTGTTTCTTCAACATCTAATGTACAAGATATACCTGTGAATTTAAAAGAATGTATTGCTGATTCTATTCAGAAGGCTTTGTCTGCCATCCCGCCTTCTAATGAACGTAAAAGGTCTTTTAAAACTTATCATAAAGTTGATTAATTTTCAAATGACTGACATACTGAATTATCCTCCTCTGATTAGGATCTATCTGATTCAGAAGATCCTTCCTCAGATATTGACACTGACAAATATACTTATTTATTTAAAATGGCGTATATTCGTTCTTTGTTAAAAGAAATGTTGATTACATTGGATATTGAGGAAACTAAGGCCTAGATTACGAGTTGTGCGTTAGGGTTAAAAAGCAGCGTTAACAGGTCCTAACGCTACTTTTTAACGCCTGCTGGTCTTGAAGTTACAGGTGTACCACTCACTTTTTTGGCCAGACACGGTAATATCGCAAATCCACTTACGTCAATTGCGTATCCTATATTTTCAATGGGACTTACATAGCGCCGGTATTACGAGTCTGATCAAAAGTGAGCGGTAGACCCTCTCCTGTCAAGCCTGGTACCGCATTTGAAAGTCAGTAGTTAAGAGTTTTACACTACAATGCCGTAGCATAAAACTCTAAACTAAAGTGCTAAAAAGTACACTAACACCCATAAACTACCTATTAACCCCTAAACTGAGGCCCACCCACATCGCAAACACTAAAATAAATATTTTAATCCCTAATCTGCCATACTGGACATCACCGCCACTATAATAAACATATTAACCAATAAATCACAGCACTCCCGCCTCGCAAACATTAGTTTAATATTATTAACCCATAATCTGTCGTCCCTAACATCGCCGCCACCTACCTACATTTATTAACCCCTAATCTGCCGCCCCCAACATTGCCGCCACTATATTAAATGTATTAACCCCTAAACCTAAGTCTAACCCTAACACCCCCTAACTTAAATATAATTACAATAAATCTAAATAAAATTAATACAATTAACTAAATTATTCCTATTTAAAACTAAATACTTACCTATAAAATAAACCCTTAGCTAGCTACAATATAACTAATAGTTACATTGTAGCTAGCTTAGGGTTTATTTTTATTTTACAGGCAACTTTGTATTTATTTTAACTAGGTACAATAGTTATTAAATAGTTATTAACTATTTAATAACTTCCTAGTTAAAATAAAGACAAATTTATCTGTAAAATAAAACCTAACCTAAGTTACAATTACACCTAACACTACACTATAATTAAATTAATTACCTAAATTAAATACAATTAATTACAATTAAATAAAATTATCTAAAGTACGAAAACAAACAAACACTAAATTACAGAAAATAATAAAGAAATTACAAGATTGTTAAACTAATTACACCTACTCTAATCCCCCTAACAAAATAAAAAAGCCAACCAAAATAAAAAAAGCCCTATCCTACACTAAATTACAAATAGCCCTTAAAAGGGCCTTTTGCGGGGCATTACACCCAAAGTAATCAGCTCTTTTACCTGTAAAAAAATTGCAATTCCCTTCCAACATTAAAACCCACCACCCAAATATCTCAAGCTGCAAACGGCATCCAATGGTTACAGCAGTCGTAACAGGTCTCAGTTGTGGCGCAGCTCGAATGTGAGGGGCAAGCAACTTGCTTTGGTTCTCTTGTGGTCTGACAATATGGGACCCGCGGAGAGGAAACGGCAGGGAACGGACTTGTAGGTTCAGTATTAATGCCGTCCCCACAACAATCATCACGGGTGGAAGCAGGGGACATCCCGGTTAGCTAAGGGTATTGGCTGAACTGCACCCCTTTCTTTACTTCACAGGAGACTGGCCACCTCTTGGTCTCAAGCCATGTGAGACAACTTTGAAAAGAACCCTATGATTAGCGTTAGCCTCTGCTTCCTTAGTGGCTATATAATTTGTCCTTTATTAATGTCATTTCACTTTCCCCATGGTTTTATTTATACCTAGTTATTCCTGTTCACCTACACTTATTCTTCCTCATGAAGTATTCTTTTTTTTTTTCTTATCTTTGGCAATGGGTACTATATTCATGTAGATATTGCATTAGACATTGTGATTAGTTATTAGTCTAAAACTAGATTCCCTCATTTCACTAACCAAAGGAAGCCTATACCCAAGAGCAGAGGAGAAAACACTAAAATCCACTTTTGTTAGGTAGGTTGTTAGGACTTAGTAAGGTTTTTTTATTTTTATTTTTTATAGTGCTTGTTTACATAGGGCAACAACCCACTTAGATGTGTTGTGGTTTGTTATTTTTACTCTTGAAACTCACACTGTATACTGTCTCAAGAGAATAACCTAGTACTTCATATAAGCAATATTTTTAGATTGCACACTGCATGGGACTTATATAGAACACCACTTCCCTCAAAGAGCTACCAAATGCTTAGCCAATTGAATTGAAAATAACTCTCACTTATCTCACACCGGGCATCTATTATGGGTTAACAATACAAACATTGTTGAGTATCTATATCTAATACATATTTATAAAAAGTATGCACATATCTCTCTACTATTGATATTTAGTCAGTATCACACATGAAGAGTTCAACATGATGTTACTGTATGTATTTTCACTAATATGTAACATGTGGCTAACACAACACAACTAGTGAATCTCTAATGAGACCTAAGGTCTTTTACCCTATCTCAGTGATATTAAGCTATTTCATGTAATTTTTATATAATCAAATTGCCTGGAAGGATGGGTTCACTATGGCCTAGATTTGGAGTTCGGCGGTAAAAGGGCTGCTAACGCTCCGCGGGCTTTTTTCTGGCCGCACCATAAATTTAACTCTGGTATCGAGAGTTCAAACAAATGCTGCGTTAGGCTCCAAAAAAGGAGCGTAGAGCATTTTTACCGCAAATGCAACTCTCGATACCAGAGTTGCTTACGGACGCGGCCGGCCTCAAAAACGTGCTCGTGCACGATTCCCCCATAGGAAACAATGGGGCTGTTTGAGCTGAAAAAAAACCTAACACCTGCAAAAAAGCAGCGTTCAGCTCCTAACGCAGCCCCATTGTTTCCTATGGGGAAACACTTCCTACGTCTGCACCTAACACTCTAACATGTACCCCGAGTCTAAACACCCCTAGCCTTACACTTATTAACCCCTAATCTGCCGCCCCCGCTATCGCTGACCCCTGCATATTTTTTTAAACCCCTAATCTGCCGCTCCGTAAACCGCCGCAACCTACGTTATCCCTATGTACCCCTAATCTGCTGCCCTAACATCGCCGACCCCTATATTATATTTATTAACCCCTAATCTGCCCCCCTCAACGTCGCCGACACCTGCCTACACTTATTAACCCCTAATCTGCCGAGCGGACCTGAGTGCTACTATAATAAAGTTATTAACCCCTAATCCGCCTCACTATCCCTATCATAAATAGTATTAACCCCTAATCTGCCCTCCCTAACATCGCCGACACCTAACTTCAATTATTAACCCCTAATCTGCCGACCGGAGCTCACCGCTATTCTAATAAATGTATTAACCCCTAAAGCTAAGTCTAACCCTAACACTAACACCCCCCTAAGTTAAATATAATTTTTATCTAACGAAATAAATTAACTCTTATTAAATAAATGATTCCTATTTAAAGCTAAATACTTACCTGTAAAATAAATCCTAATATAGCTACAATATAAATTATAATTATATTATAGCTATTTTAGGATTAATATTTATTTTACAGGTAACTTTGTAATTATTTTAACCAGGTACAATAGCTATTAAATAGTTAAGAACTATTTAATAGTTACCTAGTTAAAATAATAACAAAATTACCTGTAAAATAAGTCCTAACCTAAGATATAATTAAACCTAACACTACCCTATCAATAAAATAATTAAATAAACTACCTACAATTACCTACAATTAACCTAACACTACACTATCAATAAATTAATTAAATACAATTCCTACAAATAAATACAATTAAATAAACTAGCTAAAGTACAAAAAATAAAAAAGATCTAAGTTACAGAAAATAAAAAAATATTTACAAACATAAGAAAAATATTACAACAATTTTAAACTAATTACACCTACTCTAAGCCCCCTAATAAAATAACAAAGCCCCCCAAAATAAAAAATTCCCTACCCTATTCTAAATTAAAAAAGTTACAAGCTCTTTTACCTTACCAGCCCTGAACAGGGCCCTTTGCGGGGCATGCCCCAAGAATTTCAGCTCTTTTGCCTGTAAAAAAAACACATACAATACCCCCCCCCCCAACATTACAACCCACCACCCACATACCCCTAATCTAACCCAAACCCCCCTTAAATAAACCTAACACTAAGCCCCTGAAGATCTTCCTACCTTGTCTTCACCATACCAGGTTCACCGATCCGTCCTGAAGAGCTCCTCCGATGTCCTGATCCAAGCCCAAGCGGGGGCTGAAGAGGTCCATGATCCGGTCAAAGTCTTCATCCAAGCGGGGCAGAAGAGGATCTTCCATCCGATTGAAGTCATCATCCAGGCGGCATCTTCGATCTTCTTCCATCCGGAGCGAAGCGGCAGGATCCTGAAGACATCCAGCGCGGAACATCCATCCGGACCGACGACTGAACGACGAATGACTGTTCCTTTAAGGGACGTCATCCAAGATGGCGTCCCTCGAATTCCGATTGGCTGATAGGATTCTATCAGCCAATCGGAATTAAGGTAGGAATTTTCTGATTGGCTGATGGAATCAGCCAATCAGAATCTAGTTCAATCCGATTGGCTGATCCAATCAGCCAATCAGATTGAGCTCGCATTCTATTGGCTGTTCCGGCATCGAAGATGCCGCCTGGATGATGACTTCAATCGGATGGAAGATCCTCTTCTGCCCCGCTTGGATGAAGACTTTGACCGGATCATGGACCTCTTCAGCCCCCGCTTGGGCTTGGATCAGGACATCGGAGGAGCTCTTCAGGACGGATCGGTGAACCTGGTATGGTGAAGACAAGGTAGGAAGATCTTCAGGGGCTTAGTGTTAGGTTTATTTAAGGGGGGTTTGGGTTAGATTAGGGGTATGTGGGTGGTGGGTTGTAATGTTGGGGGGGGGGGTATTGTATTTATTCTTTTACAGGCAAAAGAGCTGAAATTCTTGGGGCATGCCCCGCAAAGGGCCCTGTTCAGGGCTGGTAAGGTAAAAGAGCTTGTAACTTTTTTAATTTAGAATAGGGTAGGGAATTTTTTATTTTGGGGGGCTTTGTTATTTTATTAGGGGGCTTAGAGTAGGTGTAATTAGTTTAAAATTGTTGTAATATTTTTCTTATGTTTGTAAATATTTTTTTATTTTCTGTAACTTAGTTCTTTTTTATTTTTTGTACTTTAGCTAGTTTATTTAATTGTATTTATTTGTAGGAATTGTGTTTAATTAATTTATTGATAGTGTAGTGTTAGGTTAATTGTAGGTAATTGTAGGTAGTTTATTTAATTATTTTATTGATAGGGTAGTGTTAGGTTTAATTATATCTTAGGTTAGGACTTATTTTACAGGTAATTTTGTTATTATTTTAACTAGGTAACTATTAAATAGTTCTTAACTATTTAATAGCTATTGTACATGGTTAAAATAATTACAAAGTTGCCTGTAAAATAAATATTAATCCTAAAATAGCTATAATATAATTATAATTTATATTGTAGCTATATTAGGATGTATTTTACAGTTAAGTATTTAGCTTTAAATAGGAATAAGTTATTTAATAAGAGTTAATTTATTTCGTTAGATAAAAATTATATTTAACTTAGGGGGGTGTTAGTGTTAGGGTTAGACTTAGCTTTAGGGGTTAATACATTTATTAGAATAGCGGTGAGCTCCGGTCGGCAGATTGGGGGTTAATAATTGAAGGTAGGTGTCGGCGATGTTAGGGAGGGCAGATTAGGGGTTAATACTATTTATGATAGGGTTAGTGAGGCGGGTTAGGGGTTCATAACTTTATTATAGTAGCGCTCAGGTCCGCTCGGCAGATTAGGGGTTAATAAGTGTAGGCAGGTGTCGGTGACGTTGAGGGGGGCAGATTAGGGGTTAATAAATATAATATAGGGGTCGGCGATGTTAGGGGTAGCAGATTAGGGGTACATAGGGATAACGTAGGTGGCGGCGATTTGCGGTCGGAAGATTAGGGGTTAATTATTTTAAGTAGCTTGCGGCGACGTTGTGGGGGGCAAGTTAGGGGTTAAGAAATATAATATAGGGGTCGGCGGGGTTAGGGGCAGCAGATTAGGGGTACATAAGTATAACGTAGGTGGCGGTCGGCAGATTAGGGGTTAAAAATTTAAATAGAGTGGCGGCGATGTGGGGGGACCTCGGTTTAGGGGTACATAGGTAGTTTATGGGTGTTAGTGTACTTTAGGGTACAGTAGTTAAGAGCTTTATAAACCGGCGTTAGCCAGAAAGCTCTTAACTCCTGCTTTTTTCAGGCGGCTGGAATTTTGTCGTTAGAGCTCTAACGCTCACTTCAGAAACGACTCTAAATACCAGCGTTAGAAAGATCCCATTGAAAAGATAGGCTACGCAAATGGCGTAGGGGGATCTGCGGTATGGAAAAGTCGCGGCTGAAAAGTGAGCGTTAGACCCTTTAATCACTGACTCCAAATACCAGCGGGCGCCCAAAACCAGCGTTAGGAGCCTCTAACGCTGGTTTTGACGGCTACCGCCGAACTCCAAATCTAGGCCTATGACTCTACAGATTTATACAAAGGTTATTTACTTGAATAATAACTAGCAGCCTATGCCCAAGTGTAAGCGGTTACTTTTGTTTAGTTAGTGTAATTAAGTTGAAAAGTTTTACAATTTAAAAAAAAAAGAAAACCCCAACGGTGCAGACATTTAAAATACTTAGCGGGCCATAATTAAGATCTGACTATAGTATATGACTTTTATATGAGCACGGCCTTATTGAAATCGTAAATATCTTAATCTGTATCATAACAAATGTATTGATGTCTTTCTTTTTTTTTCTACCCTGTGTGGTATGATAACATGTCTTGTATATGTCTGCATTGTTGGATATAAATAAAAGTTAAAAAAAAAAAAAAAACACCACCCACACAACCAACCCTACTCTAAAACCCACCCAATCCCCCCTTAAAAAAACCTAACACTAACCCCATGAAGATCACCCTACCGGGAGACATCTTCACCCAACCGGGCAGAAGTGGACCTCCAGACGGGCAGAAGTCTTCATCCAACCGGGCAGAGGTGGTCCTCCAGACGGGCAGAAGTCTTCATCCAGACGGCATCTTCTATCTTCATCCATACGGCGCGTAGCGGGTCCATCTTCAAGACATCCAACGCAGAGCATCTTCTTCATCCAACGGCGGACGACTGAATGAAGGTTCCTTTAAATTTCATCATCCAAGATGGTGTCCCTTCAATTCCGATTGGCTGATAGAATTCAATCCTATTGACTGATCCAATCAGCCAATAGGATTTTTCTACCTTAATTCCGATTGACTGATAGAATTATATCAGCCAATCGGAATTGAAGGGACGCCATCTTGGATGACGTAATTTAAAGGAACCTTCATTCAGTCGTCGGCCGTCGGATGAAGAAGATGCTCCGCGTTGGATGTCTTGAAGATGGACCCGCTACGCGCCGGATGGATGAAGATAGAAGATGCAGTCAGGATGAAGACTTCTGCCTGTCTGGAGGACCACTTCTGCCCGGTTTGTCTTTATTTTAACTAGGTAGTTATTAAATAGTAAATAACTATTTAATAACTATTGTACCTAGTTAAAATAAATACAAAGTTGCCTGTAAAATAAAAATAAACCCTAACCTAGCTACAATGTAACTATTAGTTATATTGTAGCTAGCTTAGGGTTTATTTTATAGGTAAGTATTTAGTTTTAAATAGGAATAATTTAGTTAATTGTAGTAATTTTATTTAGATTTATTTTAATTATATTTAAGTTAGGGGGTGTTAGGGTTAGACTTAGGTTTAGGGGTTAATAACTTTATTATAGTGGCGGCAACGTTGGGGACGGCAGATTAGGGGTTACTAAATGTAGGTAGGTGGCGACATTAGGGGCGGCAGAGTAGGGGTTAATAAATATAATGTAGGGTTCGGCGATGTTGGGGGCGGCAGATTAGGGGTTCATAAGTATAATGTAGGTGGTGGCGGTGTCCGGAGCGGCAGATTAGGGGTTAATAATATAATGTAGGTGTCGGCGATGTCGGGGCGGCAGATTAGGGGTTAATAAGTATAAGATTAGGGGTGTTTAGAGTCGGGGTTCATGTTAGGGTGTTAGGTGTAGACATAACTTTTATTTCCCCATAGAAATGAATGGGGCAGCGTTAGGAGCTTTACGCTGCTTTTTTGCAGGTTTTTTTTCAGCCGGCTCTCCCCATTGATTCCTATGGGGAAATCGTGCACGAGCACATTTTACCAGCTCACCGCTAATGTAAGCAGTGCTGGTATTGAGGTGAGATGTGGAGCTAAATTTTGCTCTACGCTCACTTTTTTGCGGCTAACGCCGGGTTTGTAAATACCCGTAATACCAGCGTTGTCTGCAAGTGAGCGGTGAGCATAAACTGCTCATTAGCACCGCACAGCCTCTAACACAAAACTCGTAATCTAGGCATAATCCTCTTGATATTAAAATTAGTAAACATTTAAATTCTGTTTATTAACCTCCTGTGGTTTTTCCAGTTCCTGATGCTATTTCTGATATGATTTATAAGGAATGCAGTAGGCCTGGTACTTCTTTTATTCCTTCTTCAAGGTTTAAAAAATTGTATCCTTTGCCAGCAGTTACATTGGAGTTTTGGGAAAAGATCCCCAAAGTTGATGGGGCTATCTCTACTCTTGCTAAACGTACTACTATTCCTATGAAAGATAGTACTTCTTTTAAAGATCCTTTAGATAGGAAACTTGAATCTTATCTAAGGAAAGCCTATTTATATTCAGGTCATCTTCTCAAGCCTGCAATTTCTTTGGCTGATGTTGCAGCTGCCTCAACTTTTTTGTTGTAAAATTTAGTGCAACAAGAATTGGATTCTGATTTGTCTAGCATTGTTCGCTTACTTCAACATGCTAATCATTTTATTTCTGATGCCATTTTTGATATCATCAAAATTGATGTTAAATCTATGTCTTTAGCTATTTTAGCTAGAAGAGCTTTGTGGCTTAAATCTTGGAATACTGATATGACTTCTAAGTCTAGATTGCTATCTCTTTCTTTCCAAGGTAATAAGTTATTTGGTTCTCAGTTGGATTTGATTATTTCAGCTGTCACTGGGGGGAAGGGAGTTTTTTTTTTTTGTTTTTTTTTACCTCAGGATAAAAGACCTAAGGGTGGCTCCAGAATGGCCTCACAGGTTTTGGTATGCGGATTTTGTTCGGATGTCCAATTGCCAACCTTGGCCACTTCCATTAAGGCCGGACCTTCTGTCTCAAGGTCCGTTTTTCCATCAGGATCTCAAATCATTAAATTTGAAGGTTTGGAAATTGAATGCCTAGTGCTTAGTCATAGAGGTTTCTCTGACTCAGTGATTAATACTATGTTACAGGCTCGTAAATCTGTTTCTAGAAAGATTTATTATCGAGTTTGGAAGACTCATATTTCATGGTGTTCTCATAAATTCTCTTGGCATTCTTTTAGAATTCCTAGAATTTTACAGTTTCTTCAGGATGGTTTGGATAAGGGTTTGAATGCAGGTTCCTTGAAGGGACACATCTCTACTCTTTCTGTTTTATTTCACAGAAAGATTGCTAAGCTTCCTGATATTCACTGTTTTGTACAGGCTTTGGTTCGTATCAAGCCTGTTATTAAATCAATCTCTCCTCCTTGGAGTCTTAATTTGGTTTTGAAGGCTTTACATGCTCCTCCATTTGAGTATATGCATTCTTTGGACATTAAACTACTTTCTTGGAAAGTGTTGTTCCTTTTGGCCATCTCTTCTGCTAGAGGAGTTTCTGAATTATCTGCTCTTTCTTGTGAATCTCCTTTTCTGATGTTTCATCAGGATAAGGTGGTTTTGCGGACTTAATTTAAATTCTTACCTAAGGTTGTGAATTCTAACAACATTAGTAGAGAAATTGTTGTCCCTTCGTTGTGTCCTAATCCTAAGAATTATTTGGAGAGATCCTTACATCCTTATATCCTTATATTATGTTGAAGCTACTAAAGATTTCAGGAAGACTTCTAGTCTATTTGTTATCTTTTCTGGTTCTAGGAAAGGTCAGAAGGCTTCTGCCGTTTCCTTGGCATCATAGTAAAAGCTTTTGATTCATCATGCTTATTTGGAGTCGGGTCAAGCCCCGTCTCAGAGAATTACAGCTCATTCTGCTAGATCTGTCTCCACTTTGTGGGCTTTTAAGAATGAAGCATCAGTTGATCAGATTTGGAAAGCAGCAACTTGGTCTCCTTTGCATACATTAACTAAATTCTACCGTTTTGATGTATTTGCTTCTTCGGGAAGCAGTTTTTGGTAGAAAAGTTCTTCAGGCAGCTGTTTCAGTTTGATTCTTCTGCTTATGTTTTAAGTTTTTCTTTTCATTTATGAGAATAAATTTATATTTTGGGTTGTGGATTATTTTTTTTCAGCGAAAAAAATGGCTGTTTTTATTTTATCCCTCCCTCTCTAGTGACTCTTGGAGTTCCACATCTTGGGTATTGTTATCCCATATGTCACTAGCTCATGGACTCTTGCCAATTACATGAAAGAAAACATAATTTATGTAAGAGCTTAACTGATAAATTCATTTCTTTCATATTGGCAAGAGTCCATGAGGCCCACCCTTTTTATGGTGGTTATGATTTTTTTGTATAAAGCACAATTATTTCCAAATTCCTTTGTTGATGCTTTTTACTCCTTTCTTTATCACCCCACTACTTGGCTATTCGTTAAACTGAATTCTGGGTGTGGTGAGGGGTGTATTTATAGGCATTTTGAGGTTTGGGAAACTTTGCCCCTCCTGGTAGGATTGTATATTCCATACGTCACTAGCTCATGGACTCTTGCCAATATGAAAGAAATTAATTTATCAGGTAAGTTCTTACATAAATTATGTTTTTTGAAATAATTTTTATTAGATGGTTTTATTATGAGTGTAAATGTACTTTGTAATGTATTTTTGATGTATTTTGTGACACAGAGCTTTGAGGACGCAGTAATTATTCTAGCGTAAATTGCAATTGCGCTCAAGTGATCGCCTTTACTTTCAACTCGTAATACTTGCAATAAACCCAACAAGCAGAAACACCCGCGATAAACACCTTCTCGCTCTAGCACAAACATTAGTGCTCCACTTGTAATCTGGCCCATAGTTGGCTAACTGTGTGCGACACTAACTAACCTATCAGACACTTCTCCTTTGCAGTCCTGAAGGCAACGATGAAGATTAAAGATGACAAATTTCTGGCAACAATTATTTTTTTTATCTTAACAAATTTGTCCCAAATATTTTTCTTTTTGTCTAATAAACAAATTCAAGAGACTTTTCGCAAGATATATCTGTGTGTAGCGAAACAATACAAGTTTTGATAACAAAACAACAGTTATAAAGGATTTTAATATGTTTGTTTATTTGCAGAATGTAATTGCTGTGCATATATCAACTGCGGTAAAAGATAGTTCCTTGTTATTGTTTTGTACCCTGGCCCTAGATCTGTGTGACAACCAAGACAGAGGTCTGAGGCACTCCAGTGTCAAAATACCCAAATACCTCCTTGTGAATCAGTGCTACAGGATATGCGACTACAGCAGTACTGCACTTAAAGGGGCAGTAAAGTCAAAATTAAAGGGATATGAAACCCATAAAAATTATGTGGTGACAGAACATACATTTTTAAAAAAGTTTCCAATTTACTTTTTTTTATTAAATTTGCTTTGTTCCTATGATATTCTTTGTTGAAGAGATACCTAGATAGGCATCTGGAGCACTACATGACAGGAAATAGGGCTGCTATTTAGTGCTCTTGCAAATGGGTTACATTCTTGCAAAACTGCTGCTATATAGTGCCCCAGACAAGAGCTTACATCCCTGCTTTTAAACAAAGGATACCAAGAGAACAAATAAAATGTGATATTAGAAGTAAATTAGAAAGTTGTTTAAAACGGCATGCTCTATCTGAATCATGAAAGAAAAAAAATTGGGTTTCATGTCCCTTTCATGATTCAGAGCGGGCAATTTAAAAAAAAAATTCCAACCTACTTCTATTACATATTTTGATTCATTCTCTTGGTATCCTTTGTTGAAAATTATACCTAGGCCCACTCAGAAGCAGCAATTCAATTACTGAGAGCTAACTGTTGATTGGTGGCTGCAAATATATGCCTTTTGTCATTGGCTCAACTGATGAGTTCCGCTGGCTCCTAGTAGTGCATTGTTGCTCCTTCAACAAAGTATACAAAAAGAATGAGGCAAATTGGAAAGCTGTTTAAAATTGTGTTAAATATCATGAATCAAGCTCAATGGTGGGTTTGATGTAAAAGAATACAATAACAAGATTGTCCACTAGAGGGCAGAAGAACACCATCTATCTACAGTACAGCAGCAGAAACAAACATAAACGACTGGAGGTCAGAATCATTACATGCTGTGACTTCCTTCTAAAGGTAAAAGCCATTTTCCTCAAAGAAATCAGTCAGCCCACAGACAAGCAACAAATCTGTCATATTCTCCTCAAGGGCCTGTTAGAGGTTTGTTCGTGTGCTTTCATTTCATGAAATCTTTCTTGCAAACTAAGATAATTCAAGGGACAGTCTACTACAGAATTTTTATTGTTTCAAAAGATAGATGATCCCTTTATTACACATTCCCCAGTTTTGCACAACCAACACTGTTATATTATTACACTTTTTACCTGTGATTGACTTGTATCTAAGCCTCTGCAGACTGCCCCCTTTGACAGACTTGCATTTTAGTCAAACAGTGCCCTCTCATAAGTTACTCCACTGGAGTGAGCACAATGTTGTCTTTATGGCACACATGACATAACTAGCTGTGAAAAACGCATTCAGATAAGAGTCGGCCTTCAAGGGCTTAGAAATTAACACCTAGGTTTAGCTTTCAACTAAGAATACCAAGATACAAAGCAAATTTGATGATAAAAATTGCATGCCTTATCTGAATCATGAAAGTTTAATTTCGACTAGAATGTCCCTTTCAGACTAATTTGCAATTGACATCAGAAAACACTCCCATATGTATGTTGTACATTGCATTATGATTTAATGAGTGTATTTGTAATCTGAAAGGGCTTTCTGATTTGCCCTATCAAAAAATAACACAGATTTTCCTGTTGCTTACTTCGTCAGGGCAAATATTTTAGTGACTGTCCCAGGCTGTTCTCATGACACCTCCAGTCATTTAAACCTACGCTACTTTTATGCAGCAATTTGTTCTTTACTTTGTTTTGAATATATTTTTTAAATTGCTTGGGGCCAACTTAATTTTCTTATTTTTCTTAAAACTAACCCACTGACTTTATGTATTTATTTACCAGATACTTGTCTTATTCTAACATTTGTCATTGTTTTATTTTTTTACTATATATTTAGTTTCAGCTGACCCATATATATATATATATATATATATATATGGGGTTCTGAGTGCAGCTGAGGTGTAGCATGAGCGGTATGTAGTGCGAGGTGGAATTGAATCAAGCTGCATACTATCGGGTAGATTACGAGTTAAAGCTGTGCGGGGCTAATGCTTAGTTTATGCTCACCGCTCACCTACAGACAACGCTGGTATTACGGGTATTTACAAACCCGGCGTTAGCCGCAGAAAAGTGAGTGGTGAGCAAAATTTTGCTCCACATCTCACCTCAATACCAGCGCTGCTTACGTTAGCAGTGAGCTGGCTAAATGTGCTCGTGCACGATTTCCCCGTAGAAATCAATGGCGGAGAGCCAGCTGAAAAAAAATTACAGAAAATAATAAAATAATTACAAGTTTTTTAAACTAATTACACCTAATCTAATCCCCCTAATAAAATAAAAAAGCCCCCCAAAATAATAAAAAGCCCTATCCTACACTAAATTACAAATAGCCCTTAAAAGGGATTTTTGCAGATCATTGCCCCAAAGTAATCAGCTCTTTTACCTGTAAAAAAAAAAGTACAATACCCCCCCCAACATTAAAACCCACCACCTACACACCCAACCCTACTCTAAAACCCACCCAATCCCCCCTTAATAAAAACCTAACACTCACCCTACCTTGAGAAGTCTTCACCCAATCGGGCCGAAGTCCTAAACGAAGCTGGGCGAAGTGGTCCTCCAGACGAGCAGAAGTCTTCATCCAAGCCGGGAAGAAGAGGTCCTCCAGACGGGCAGAAGTCTTCATCCAGATGGCATCTTCTATCTTCATCCATCTGGTACCTTTAAGAAACGTCATCCAAGATGGCATCCCTTCAATTCCGATTGGCTGATAGAATTCTATCAGCCAATCGGAATTAAGGTAGAAAAAAATCCTATTGGCTGATGCAATCAGCCAATAGGATTGAAGTTCAATCCTATTGGCTGATCCAATCAGCCAATAGGATTGAGCTCGCATTATATTGACTGATCCAATCAGCCAATAGGATTGAGCTTGCATTATATTGGCTGATTGGAACAGCCAATAGGATTTTTTCTACCTTAATTCCGATTAGCTGAGTTCTATCAGCCAATCGGAATTGAAGGGACGCCATCTTGGATGACGTCACTTAAAGGTACTGTCATTTAGTAAGAAGACTCCGGATGAAGAGGATGCTCCGCGTCGGATGTCTTGAAGATGGACCCGCTCCACTCCGGATGGATGAAGATAGAAGATGCCGTCTGGATGAAGACTTCTGCCCGTCTGGAGGACCACTTCGCCCGGCTTCGTTGAGGACTTCTGCCTGGTTGGGTGAAGACTTCTCAAGGTAGGGTGATCTTCAAGGGGTTAGTTTTAGGTTTTATTAAGGGGGGAATGGGTGGGTTTTAGAGTAGGGTTGGGTGTGTAGGTGGTGGGTTTTAATGTTGGGGGGTATTGTACTTTTTTTTACAGGTAAAAGAACTGATTACTTTGGGGCAATGCCCCGCAAAAAGCCCTTTTAAGGGCTATTTGTAATTTAGTGTAGGGTAGGGCTTTTTATTATTTTGGGGGGCTTTTTTATTTTATTAGGGGGATTAGATTAGGTGTAATTAGTTTAAAAAACTTGTAATTATTTGTATTATTTTCTGTAATTTAGTGTTTTGTTTTTTTCGTACTTTAGATAATTGTATTTAATTTTAATTAATTGTAGTTAATTTAGGGAATTAATTTAATTATAGTGTAGTGTTAGGTGTAATTGTAACTCAGGTTAGGTTTTATTTTACAGGTAAATTTGTATTTATTTTAACTAGGTAGCTATTAAATAGTTAATAACTATTTAATAACTATTGTACCTAGTTAAAATAAATACAAAATAAACCCTAAGCTAGCTACAATGTAACTATTAGTTATATTGTAGCTAGCTTAGGGTTTATTTTATAGGTAAGTATTTAGTTTTAAATAGGAATAATTTAGTTAATGATAGAAATTTTATTTAGATTTATTTAAATTATATTTAAGTTAGGGGGGTGTTAGGGTTAGGATTAGACTTAGGTTTAGGGGTTAATACATTTAATATAGTGGCACTGGCGGGTACGTTGGGGGCGGCAGATTAGGGGTTAATAAATGTAGGTAGGTGGCGGCGATGTTAGGGACGGCAGATTAGGGGTTAATAAAATTTAACTAGTGTTTGTGAGGCTGGAATGCGGCGGTTTAGTTGGTAATATATTTTTTTAAGTGGCTGGTTCGGCAGATTAAGGGTTAAAAATGTAACTGTTTGCGATGTGGGGGGCCTCAGTTTAGGGGTTAATAGGTAGTTTATGGGTGTTAGTGTACTTTTTAGCACTTTAGTTAAGAGTTTTATACTACGGCGTTAGGCCATAAAACTCTTAACTACTGACTTTCAAATGCGTTAGGGATCTTGGAGGTAGAGGGTGTCCTGCTCACTTTTAGGAAGACTCGTAATACCGGCGTTAGGAAAATCCCATTGAAAATATAGGATACGCAATTGACGTAAGTGGATTTGCGGTATTTTCGAGTTGCGCAAAAAAAGTGAGCGGTACACCTGTACCTGCAAGACTCGTAATACCAGCGGGCATTAAAAGCAGTATTGGGACCTCTCAACGCTGCTTTTTAACCCTAATGCAAGACTCGTAATCTAGCCGTATGTTTCCATATTCATACATATGGTTCAGTTTTACATGCAGTGTTTAAATATAGAGTCACGTGACTTCCGTAATATGGTTTACACAATGTGGGGATGTTCATAATAACTTTGTGCCATATGTGATTTTAAAACTAAGTAGTTCAATATATTGGATATGTAACAATAATTCTAATTTTAGAGGTAAATAAATACTTCAGTTTCAAACCTTTAAAAGAGTGCTTGATTCCCTATCTTTCTAATGGTTCATTTAACATGATGTTCGACTTCCTCTTATGGCTAGATTTAGAGTTTGGCGGTAGCCGTCAAAACCAGCGTTAGAGGCTCCTAACGCTGGTTTTGGGCTACCGCTGGTATTTAGAGTCAGTCAGGAAAGGGTCTAAAGCTCCCTTTTCAGCCGCGACTTTTCCATACTGCAGATCCCCCTACGTCATTTGCGTATCCAATCTTTTCAATGGGATCTTTCTAACGCTGGTATTTAGAGTTTTGGCTGAAGTGAGCGTTAGAAATCTAACGACAAAACTCCAGCCGCAGAAAAAAGTCAGTAGTTAAGAGCGTTCTGGGCTAACGCCGGTTCATAAAGCTCTTAACTACTGTGCTCTAAAGTACACTAACACCCATAAACTACCTATGTACCCCTAAACCGAGGTCCCCCCACATCGCCGCCACTCTATTAAAAATTTTTAACCCCTAATCTGCCGACCGCACACCGCCGCCACCTACGTTATCCCTATGTACCCCTAATCTGCTGCCCCTAATACCGCCGACCCCTATATTAACTCTTATTAAATAAATTATTCCTATTTAAATCTAAATACTTACCTGTAAAATAAACCCTAATATAGCTACAATATAAATTATAATTATATTGTAGCTATTTTAGGATTAATATTTATTTTACAGGCAACTTTGTATTTATTTTAACCAGGTACAATAGCTATTAAATAGTTAATAACTATTTAATAGCTACCTAGTTAAAATAATTACAAAATTACCTGTAAAATAAATCCTAACCTAAGTTACAATTAAACCTAACACTACACTATCAATAAATAAATTAAATAAACTACCTACAATTATCTACAATTAAACCTAACACTACACTATCAATAAATTAATTAAATACAATACCTACAATTAAATACAATTAAATAAACTAACTAAAGTACAAAAAATAAAAAAGAACTAAGTTACAAAAAATAAAAAAATATTTACAAACATTAGAAAAATATTACAACAATTTTAAACTAATTACACCTACTCTAAGCCCCCTAATAAAATAACAAAGCCCCCAAAATAAAAAAATGCCCTACCCTATTCTAAAATACAAATTGAAAAGCTCTTTTACCTTACCAGCCCTTAAAAGGTCCATTTGCGAGGCATGCCCCAAAGTATTCAGCTCTTTTGCCTGGAAAAAAAACATACAATACCCCCCCCCCAACATTACAACCCACCACCCACATACCCCTAATCTAACCCAAACCCCCCTTAAATAAACCTAACACTAAGCCCCTGAAGATCTTCCTACATTATCTTCACCACACCGGGTATCAGCGATCCGTCCAGGCTCCGATGTCTTGATCCAAGCCCAAGCGGGGGGCTGAAGACATCCATCCTCCGGCTGAAGTCTTGATCCAAGCGGGCAGAAGAGGACATCCGGACCAGCAAACATCTTCATCCAAGCCGCATCTTCTATGTTCTTCCATCCAATGACGACCGGCTGATCTTCAAGACCTCCACCGCGGATCCATCCTCTTCTTCCGACGACTAGACGACGAATGAAGGTTCCTTTAAGGGACGTCATCCAAGATGGCGTCCCTCGAATTCCGATTGGCTGATAGGATTCTATCAGCCAATCGGAATTAAGGTAGGAAAATTCTGATTGGCTGATGGAATCAGCCAATCAGATTCAAGTTCAATCCGATTGGCTGATCTGATCAGCCAATCAGATTGAGCTCGCATTCTATTGGCTGATTGGAACAGCCAATAGAATGCGATCTCAATCTTATTGGCTGATTGGATCAGCCAATCGGATTGAACTTGAATCTGATTGGCTGATTCCATCAGCCAATCAGAATTTTCCTACCTTAATTCCGATTGGCTGATAGAATCCTATCAGCCAATCGGAATTCGAGGGACGCCATCTTGGATGACGTCCCTTAAAGGAACCTTCATTCGTCGTCTAGTCGTCGGAAGAAGAGGATGGATCCGCGGTGGAGGTCTTGAAGATCAGCCGGTCGTCATCGGATGGAAGAACATAGAAGATGCGGCTTGGATGAAGTTGTTTGCCGGTCCGGATGTCCTCTTCTGCCCGCTTGCATCAAGACTTCAGCCGGAGGATGGATGTTTTCAGCCCCCCGCTTGGGCTTGGATCAAGACATCGGAGGCTCTTCTGGATCGATCGGTGAACCCGGCGTGGTGAAGACAAGGTAGGGAGATCTTCAGGGGCTTAGTGTTAGGTTTATTTAAGGGGGGGTTGGGTTAGATTAGGGGTATGTGGGTGGTGGGTTGTAATGTTGGGGGGGGTATTGTATGGGGTTTTTTACAGGCAAAAGAGCTGAATTCTTTGGGGCATGCCCCGCAAAGGGCCCTTTTCAGGGCTGGTAAGGTAAAAGAGCTTTTCTATTTTAATTTTAGAATAGGGTAGGGCATTTTTTTATTTTGGGGGTCTTTGTTATTTTATTAGGGGGCTTAGAGTAGGTGTAATTAGTTTAAAATTGTTGTAATATTTTTCTAATGTTTGTAAATATTTTTTTATTTTTTGTAACTTAGTTCTTTTTTATTTTTTGTACTTTAGTTAGTTTATTTCATTGTATTTATTTGTAGGTATTGTATTTAATTAATTTATTGATAGTGTAGTGTTAGGTTTAATTGTAGATAATTGTAGGTAGTTTATTTAATTTATTTATTGATAGTGTAGTGTTAGGTTTAATTGTAACTTAGGTTAGGATTTATTTTACAGGTAATTTTGTAATTATTTTAGCTAGGTAGCTATTAAATAGTTATTAACTATTTAATAGCTATTGTACCTGGTTAAAATAATTACAAAGTTGCCTGTAAAATAAATATTAATCCTAAAATAGCTACAATATAATTATAATTTATATTGTAGCTATATTAGGGTTTATTTTACAGGTAAGTATTTAGCTTTAAATAGGAATAATTTATTTAATAAGACTTAATTTATTTCGTTAGATTTAAATTATATTTAATTTAGGGGGGTGTTAGTGTTAGGGTTAGACTTAGCTTTAGGGGTTAATACATTTATTAGCGTAGCGGTGAGATCTGGTCGGCAGATTAGGGGTTAATTATTGTAGGTAGGTGGAGGCGACGTTGGGTGCGGCAGATTAGGGGTTAATAAATATAATATAGGGGTCGGCGGTGTTAGGGACAGCAGATTATGGGTACATAGGGATAATGTAGGTTGCGGCGGTGTACGGAGCGGCAGATTAGGGGTTAATAATAATATGCAGGGGTCAGCGATAGCGGGGGCGGCAGATTAGGGGTTAATAAATATAATATAGGGGTCGGCGGTGTTAGGGGCAGCAGATTAGGGTTACATAGGGATAACGTAGGTTGCAGCGATGTACGGAGCGGTAGATTAGGGGTTAATAATAATATGCAGGTGTCAGCGATAGCGGGGGCGGCAGATTAGGGGTTAATAAGTGTAAGGTTAGGGGTGTTTAGACTCGGGGTACATGTTAGGGTGTTAGGTGCAGACTTAGGAAGTGTTTCCCCATAGGAAACAATGGGGCTGCGTTAGGAGCTGAACGCTGCTTTTTTGCAGGTGTTAGGTTTTTTTTCAGCTCAAACTGCCCCATTGTTTTCTATGGGGGAATCGTGCACGAGCACGTTTTTGAAGCTGGCCGAGTCTGTAAGCACCGCTGGTATTTAGAGTTGCAGTGGCGGTAAATATGCTCTACGCTCCCTTTTTTGGAGCCTAACGCAGCCATTCTGTGAACTCTAAATACCGGCGGTATTGCGGGGGTAAAAAAGCATGTGTAGCTAACGCACCCCTTTGGCCGCAGAACTCTAAATCTAGCCGTTATAGTTTTTTGCTATATATCTTTTTATAGGGTCTGCACCATATATATATTACATGATTAATTGTAAGCAGTATTATTTCATGTATATTGGCCATTTGTCCTTAATTATTTATATTTATTTTCTTTTTTATATCTTGGAGTATTTGGGTGTATACCCTTAACAAGTTCTATTTGTTAAGGATTAGGTCAATTAATAATTCATTTTTCTCTTATATTGGTTACATACCCTGTGTATTGTAGATTTATAGATAATGGCATTTACTTTGTCTGATGCGACATGGGAAGCAGAACTTTCTGCTACTTTCTCTATGAGCAATTCTATTGGTAGCAGGGATGGAGAGAGCATTAATATCTCTGGAGCTTTTAAAAACTATAAACAACTTCCTATGAAACAGATTAGCCTTAGAGCTGAATCCTCTAGTCTCGAAAACTATATATTAAATGAGATCATTCCCAGAGGCCTTAGGCTTAAATTAGATCCTGGTGCAAACTTAAGAAATGATGAAGGTGGAGAGGCTTTTTTGGAAGACTGGAATACTAGCTTGTCAGAGTGCTCCAGTATAGTGATGAAAAAAATGGTTGCTAGAAATAAAGAAAGATTAGAAAAAACAAAATTGGAAGTTGATGAGACTACAAATTTTGCTAAATTAAATAGCGAAATGAAGGAACAGATAGCTAGATTACAAACTGAAATGAAATTGCGGAAGGGGAGGAAGCTAGTGAATGATCAAGAGAATTATAAGAAAAAAACAGGTCTATACATACAGACAAATTCGTGGGTCTTATGACTCAGGGACTGATTGTTCTGATACAGAACATGATACCCATTTATCAAAAAACAAAGCACGTTCTTGCCCCCATCCTCCGCAAGAAGGAGAGGGGGCAGGAAGAGATGGAATAGGGACAAATATAGATATTGGATAAAGAGGATACCCATACCGACAAACCAGGTACAGGGAGTACAATCAGAGATCAGAAAGACCACAGAACTTTCGCCAAAGGGGTCGGAGGAGTCGACGGCCCTATTAAATTTTCCTATTTGTAAATAAAATCTTCAGGTGATAAACTTGTCAAATTTTAAACTTAATAATTGTCATCTGAGTGTTCTCAAATGAGGACTTTCATTTTGTCCAACTAGTGGTTTAGACAAATTCACTCTTGTGAAAGATCTGCATAGATTTGCAAGAAGAGTGGTGTTGTCTCAAATGTTTAAAAATAAGGCAAATAATCTTATTGATGATTTAAGTTTGACAACTGAAGATAGATTAGCTTTACAAGATTTAAATGAACTATATCAGGAATCAGCTATGCAGGAAGACACTTCTCCCACTTTGGAAGAATCAGTCCCTTTTAAACTAACCTCTCGTTTCAAAAAGAGGTCAACTTATATGCCCCAGCTTTCTTTCTCCCCTCCTGTAAATTTATTTGTAAAATTGGTTGAACGTGATATTCAAAACTTATCGTTTACTGGTATCGTCAATGACAATTTGTCAAAAAAAGAAAGGAAAGCATTGAGAGAGTTGAAAGAAGCCCCAAATCAAGGCCTAGATTTGGAGTTCGGCGGTAGCCGTCAAAACCAGCGTTAGAGGCTCCTAACGCTGGTTTTGGCCGCCCGCTGGTATTTGGAGTCAGTGATTAAAGGGTCTAACGCTCACTTTTCAGCCGCGACTTTTCCATACCGCAGATCCCCCTACGCCATTTGCGTATCCTATGTTTTCAATGGGATCTTTCTAACGCTGGTATTTAGAGTCGTTTCTGAAGTGAGCGTTAGAGCTCTAACGACAAAATTCCAGCCGCCTGAAAATAGCAGGAGTTAAGAGCTTTCTGGCTAACGCCGGTTCATAAAGCTCTTAACTACTGTACCCTAAAGTACACTAACACCCATAAACTACCTATGTACCCCTAAACCGAGCTCCCCCCACATCGCCGCCACTCGATTTAAATTTTTAACCCCTAATCTGCCGACCGCCACCTACGTTATACTTATGTACCCCTAATCTGCTGCCCCTAACCCCGCCGACCCCTGTATTACATTTATTAACCCCTAACCTGCCCCCCACAACGTCGCCGCCAGCTACTTAAAATAATTAACCCCTAATCTTCCGACCGCAAAGCGCCGCCACCTACGTTATCCCTATGTACCCCTAATCTGCTACCCCTAACACCGCCGACCCCTATATTATATTTATTAACCCCTAATCTGCCCCCCTCAACGTCGCCGACACCTGCCTACACTTATTAACCCCTAATCTGCCGAGCGGACCTGAGCGCTACTATAATAAAGTTATTAACCCCTAACCCGCCTCACTAACCCTATCATAAATAGTATTAACCCCTAATCTGCCCTCCCTAACATCGCCGACACCTAACTTCAATTATTAACCCCTAATCTGACAACCGGAGCTCACCGCTATTCTAATAAATTGATTAACCCCTAAAGCTAAGTCTAACCCTAACACTAACACCCCCCTAAATTAAATATAATTTTAATCTAACGAAATTAATTAACTCTTATTAAATAAATTATTCCTATTTAAAGCTAAATACTTACCTGTAAAATAAACCCTAATATAGCTACAATATAAATTATAATTACATTGTAGCTATTTTAGGATTAATATTTATTTTACAGGCAACTTGGTATTTATTTTAACCAGGTACAATAGCTATTAAATAGTTAAGAACTATTTAATAGCTACATAGTTAAAATAATAACAAATTAACCTGTAAAATAAATCCTAACCTAAGATATAATTAAACCTAACACTACCCTATCAATAAATTAATTAAATAAACTACCTACAATTACCTACAATTAACCTAACACTACACTATCAATAAATTAATTAAACACAATTGCTACAAATAAATACAATTAAATAAACTAGCTAAAGTACAAAAAATAAAAAAGAACTAAGTTACAAAAAATAATAAAATATTTACAAACATAAGAAAAATATTACAACAATTTTAAACTAATTACACCTACTCTAAGCCCCCTAATAAAATAACAAAGCCCCCCAAAATAAAAAATTCCCTACCCTATTCTAAATTAAAAAAGTTACAAGCTCTTTTACCTTACCAGCCCTGAACAGGGCCCTTTGCGGGGCATGCCCCAAGGATTTCAGCTCTTTTGCCTGTAAAAAAAAACCATACCATACCCCCCCCCCAACATTACAACCCACCACCCACATACCCCTAATCTAACCCAAACCCCCCTTAAATAAACCTAACACTAAGCCCCTGAAGATCTTCCTACCTTGTCTTCACCATACCAGGTTCACCGATCCGTCCTGGCTCCAACATCTTCATCCAACCCAAGCGGGGGTTGGCGATCCATCATCCGGTGCTGAAGAGGTCCAGAAGAGGCTCCAAAGTCTTCCTCCTATCCGGCAAGAAGAGGACATCCGGACCGGCAAACATCTTCTCCAAGCGGCATCTTCAATCTTCTTCCATCCGGTGCGGAGCGGGTCCATCTTGAAGCAGGCGACGCGGATCCATCCTCTTCTTCCGTTGTCTCCCGACGAATGACGGTTCCTTTAAGGGACGTCATCCAAGATGGCGTCCCTCGAATTCCGATTGGCTGATAGGATTCTATCAGCCAATCGGAATTAAGGTAGGAATTTTCTGATTGGCTGATGGAATCAGCCAATCAGAATCAAGTTCAATCCACCTGGTCGCCTCATCATCTCTGGCATTGGCAGTCTGTCTGAACATATAGGAAATTATGTTGATCATGCTCTCCGACTATTTCTATCCACTTTGCCATCCTTTGTCTTGGATGCAACTGATGTTTTAAGAAAAGTTAATGACATGACAGTTGATAAGGGTTCTTTGCTAGTCACACTCGATGTAGAGAGTCTATACTCTTCCATCCCCCATCAAATTGGGATTAAAGCCTGTGAAGAGTTTCTCTCTAGTAGAGGGACTAAATTTCAAAAACAACATAATTTATGCTTACCTGATAAATTTATTTCTCTTGTGGTGTATCCAGTCCACGGATCATCCATTACTTGTGGGATACCAATACCAAAGCTACAGTACACGGATGAAGGGAGGGACAAGGCAGGCTTAAATGGAAGGAACCACTGCCTGTAGAACCTTTCTCCCAAAAATAGCCTCCGAAGAAGCAAAAGTATCAAATTTGTAAAATTTGTAAAATTTTGAAAAGGTATGAAGCGAAGACCAAGTCGCCGCCTTGCAAATCTGTTCAACAGAAGCCTCATTTTTAAAGGCCCAGGTGGAAGCCACAGCTCTAGTAGAATGAGCTGTAATCCTTTCAGGGGGCTGCTGTCCAGCAGTCTCATAGGCTAAGCGTATTACGCTCCGAAGCCAAAAAGAAAGAGAGGTTGCCGAAGCTTTTTGACCTCTCCTCTGTCCAGAGTAAACAACAAACAGTGTAGATGTTTGGCGAAAATCTTTAGTAGCTTGTAAGTAAAACTTTAAAGCACGGACCACGTCCAGATTATGTAAAAGACGTTCCTTTGTACGCAGAACTACTTTATCTGAATGGAAAATCAGATAAGGAGAATCACATTGTAAAGCAGATAACTCAGAGACTCTCCGAGCCAAGAAAATAGCCATCAAAAACAGAACTTTCCAAGATAAAAGTTTGATATCAATGGAATGAAGGGGCTCAAACGGAACCCTTTGAAGAACTTTAAGAACCAAGTTTAAGCTCCATGGGGGAGCAACAGGTTTAAACACAGGCTTAATTCTAACCAAAGCCTGACAAAAAGCTTGAACGTCTGGAACTTCTGCCAGACGCTTGTGCAAAAGAATAGACAGAGCAGAAATCTGTCCCTTTAAAGAACTAGCTGATACTCCTTTTTCCAAACCCTCTTGGAGAAAGGACAATATCCTAAGAATCCTAACCTTACTCCATGAGTAATTCTTGGATTCACACCAATAAAGGTATTTACGCCATATCTTATGGTAGATTTTCCTGGTGACAGGCTTTCGTGCCTGTATAAGGGTATCAATGACTGACTCGGAGAAGCCACGCTTTGATAAAATCAAGCGTTCAATCTCCATGCAGTCAGTCTCAGAGAAATTAGATTCGGATGATTAAAAGGACCTTGTAGTAGAAGGTCTTGTCTCAGAGGCAGGGTCCATGATGGAAAGGATGACATGTCCACTAGGTCTGCATACCAGGTCCTGCGTGGCCACGCAGGCACTATCAAGATCACCGATGCTCTCTCCTGTTTGATTATGGCAATCAGTCGAGGGAGCAGAGGAAATGGTGGAAACACATAAGCCAGGTTGAAGAACCAAGGCGCTGCTAGAGCATCTATCAGTGCCGCTTCTGGGTCCCTGGACCTGGATCCGTAACAAGGAAGCTTGGTGTTCTGGCGAGACGCCATGAGATCCAGTTCTGGTTTGCCCCAACGATGAACCAATTGAGCAAACACCTCCGGATGGAGTTCCCACTCCCCCGGATGAAAAGTCTGACAATTTAGAAAATCCGCCTCCCAGTTCTCTACACCTGGGATATGGATTTCTGATAGGTGGCAAGAGTGAGTCTCTGCCCAGCGAATTATCTTGGAGACTTCTAACATCGCTAGGGAACTCCTGGTTCCCCCTTGATGGTTGATGTAAGCCACAGTCGTGATGTTGTCCGACTGAAATCTGATGAACCTCAGGGTTGCTAACTGAGGCCAAGCTAGAAGAGCATTGAATATTGTTCTTAACTCCAGAATATTTATTGGGAGGAGTTTC
>NW_026512091.1:0-47214 GCF_027579735.1 Bombina bombina
TCACAGTGGTTACCTTATAAATGACAATCACAGTGGTTACCTTATAAGTGACAGTCACAGTGGTTACCTTATAAATGACAGTCACAGTGGTTACCTTATAAATGACACTCACAGTGGTTACCTTATAAATGACAGTCACAGTGGTTACCTTATAAATGACAGTCACAGGGGTTACCTTATAAATGACAGTCACAGTGGTTACCTTATAAATTACAGTCACAGTGGTTACCTTATAAATGACAGTCACAGTAGTTACCTTATAAATGACAATCAGCATAAACCACTGTGAATGAACATTAAGAACAAGAAAGCTGCAAAATGTTTCATTTTCACAATGATTGTCTATAGGGTGTTTGTTACATTAAAGTTGATTTAAAAAAAAAAAAGCAAA
The DNA here is from genome assembly GCF_027579735.1 of Bombina bombina. Taxonomy (NCBI): domain Eukaryota; kingdom Metazoa; phylum Chordata; class Amphibia; order Anura; family Bombinatoridae; genus Bombina; species Bombina bombina. The sequence goes on from NW_026512091.1 coordinate 392, forward strand.
GGAAAAAAAAGCTTTTATTGGAGGTCACATGTTTCCTGTCTAGAGTGGAGCTCCAGTCTGCAGCCAGACCCTTCTCCCTTTGTTGAATTGACCTTTGATCTCCTCCCATTTACTTCCTGTGCAGCTGCAGCTCGGTGAGTGAGTCAGGCTGTGTGTATTGTGTGATAAAAAGTTTTAGTCACTTTCTAGTCTGCTTAAAAAGTTTATAATTGTTATAAATGTTATTTTAATGCATGTTATTCATCTGCTTGTGCCAGGCAATGGGATACTAAGTGCTGTTTAACCCTTTGTGTTAGTGGAGTGTAGGGTTGCCACCTCGGCCATGCTTTCCTGGACACTTATGAGTTATACATGCTGCAGGGTGTGCAGGGAGGAACATGAATAGAGCTGTCCAGAGTCGCTATTTATGTGCTGTCCAGGGGTGCAATTCATGTTCCCTCTGCACACCCTGCAGCATGTGTAACTCATAAGTGTCCAGGAAAACATGGCTGAGGTGGCAACCCTAGTGGAGTGTTACACACTGTGCAGCTCTCTGTGCTAGTGAAAAGCTAATACACACTGTGCAGCTCTCTGTGCTAGTGAAGGGTTAATACACACTGTGCAGCTCTCTGTGCTAGTGAAGGGTTAATACACACTGTGCTGCTCTCTGTGCTAGTGAAGGGTTAATACACACTGTGCTGCTCTCTGTGCTAGTGAAGGGTTAATACACACCGTGCTAGTGAAGGGTTAATGCACACTTTGCTGCTCTGTGCTAGTGAAGGGTTAATACACACTGCTGCTCTCTGTGCTAGTGAAGGGTTAATACAAACTGTGCTGCTCTCTGTGCTAGTGAAGGGTTAATACACACTGTGCTGCTCTCTGTGCTAGTGAAGGTTTAATACATACTGTGCTGCTCTTTGTGCTAGTGAAGGGTTAATACACACTGTGCAAGTGAAGGGTTAATACACACTGTGCAAGTGAAGGGTTAATACACACTGTGCTGCTCTCTGTGCTAGTGAAGATTTAATACATACTGTGCTGCTCTCTGTGCTAGTGAAGGGTTAATACACACTGTGCAAGTGAAGGGTTAATACACACTGTGCAAGTGAAGGGTTAATACACACTGTGCTGCTCTCTGTGCTAGTGAAGGGTTAATGCACACTGTTCTGCTCTCTGTGCTAGTGAAGGGTTAATACACACTGTGCTAGTGAAGGGTTAATACACACTGTGATGCTCTCTGTGCTAGTGAAGGATTAATACACACTGTGCTCCTCTCTGTGCTAGTGAAGGGTTAATACACACTGTACTGCTCGCTGTGCTAGTGAAGAGTTAATACACACTGTGCTGCTCTCTGTGCTAGTGAAGGGTTAATACACACTGTGCTGCTCTCTGTGCTAGTAAAGGGTTAATACACACTGTGCTAGTGAAGGGTTAATACACACTGTGCTGCTCTCTGTGCTAGTGAAGGATTAATACACACTGTGCTGCTCTCTGTGCTAGTGAAGGGTTAATACACACTATACTGCTCTCTGTGCTAGTGAAGAGTTAATACACACTGTGCTGCTCTCTGTGCTAGTGAAGGGTTAATACACACTGTGCTGCTCTCTGTGCTAGTAAAGGGTTAATACACACTGTGCTAGTGAAGGGTTAATACACACTGTGCTGCTCTCTGTGCTAGTGAAGGGTTAATACACACTGTGCAGCTCTCTGTGCTAGTGAAGGGTTAATACACACTGTGCAACTCTCTGTACTAGTGAAGGGTTAATACACACTGTGCTGGTCTCTATGCTAGTGAAGGGTTAATAGACACTATGCTGCTCTCTGTGCTAGTGAAGGGTTAATACACACTGTGCAGCTCTCTGTGCTAGTGAAGGGTTAATACACACTGTGCAGCTCTCTGTGCTAGTGAAGGGTTAATACACACTGTGCAGCTCTCTGTGCTAGTGAAGGGTTAATACACACTGTGCAGCTCTCTGTGCTAGTGAAGGGTTAATACACACTGTGCAACTCTCTGTGCTAGTGAAGGGTTAATACACACTGTGCAACTCTCTGTACTAGTGAAGGGTTAATGCAAACTTTGCTGCTCTGTGCTAGTGAAGGGTTAATACACACTGTGTAACTCTGTGCTAGTGAAGGGTTAATACACACTGCTGCTCTCTGTGCTATTAAAGGGTTAATACACACTGTGTAACTCTCTGTGCTAGTGAAGGGTTAATGCACACTTTGCTGCTCTGTGCTAGTGAAGGGTTAATGCACACTGCTGCTCTGTGCTGCTCTCTGTGCTAGTGAATGGTTAATACAAACTGTGCTGCTCTCTGTGCTAGTGAAGGGTTAATACACACTGTTGCTCTCTGTGCTAGTGAAGGTTTAATACACACCGTGCAGCTCTCTGTGCTAGAGAAAGGTTAATACACACTGTGCTGATATCTGTACTAGTGAAGGGTTAATACGCACTGTGCTGCTCTCTGTGTTAGTGAAGGGTTAATACACACGTGCTGCTCTCTGTGCTAGTGAAGGGGTTAATACACACTGTGCTGCTCTCTGTGCTAATGAAGGGTTAATACACACTGTGCTGCTCTCTGTGCTAGTGAAGGGTTAATACACACTGTGCTGCTCTCTGTGCTAGTGATGGGTTAATATACACTGTGCTGCTCTATGTGCTCGTGAAGGGGTTAATGCACACTGTGCTGCTCTCTGTGCTAATGAAGGGGCTAATACACACTGTGCTGCTCTCTGTGATAGTAAAGGGTTAATACACACTGTGCTAGTGAAGGGTTAATACACACTGTGCTGCTCTCTGTGCTAGTGAAGGGTTAATACACACTGTGCTGCTCTCTGTGCTAGTGAAGGGTTAATATACACTGTGCTGCTCTCTGTGCTATTAAATGGTTAATACACACTGTGCTGCTCTCTGTGTTAGTGAAGGGTTAATACACACTGTGCTGCTCTCTGTGCTAGTGAAGAGTTAATACACACTGTGCTGCTCTCTGTGCTAGTGAAGGGTTAATGCACACTGTGCTGCTCTCTGTGCTAGTGAAGAGTTAATACACACTGTGCTAGTGAAGGGTTAATACACACTGTGCTGCTCTCTGTGCTAGTGAAGGGTTAATACACACTGTACTGCTCGCTGTGCTAGTGAAGGGTTAATACACACTGTGCTGCTCTCTGTGCTAGTGAAGGGTTAATACACACTGTGCTGCTCTCTCTGCTAGTGAAGGGTTAATACACACTGTGCTGCTCTGTGCTAGTGAAGGGTTAATACACACTGTGCTGCTCTGTGCTAGTGAAGGGTTAATACACACTATGCTGCTCGCTGTGCTAGTGAAGGGTTAATACACACTATGCTGCTCTCTGTGCTAGTGAAGGGTTAATACACACTGTGCTGCTCTCTGTGCTAGTGAAGGGTTAATACACACTGTGCTGCTCTCTGTGCTAGTGAATGGTTAATGCACACTGTGCTGCTCTCTGTGCTAGTGAAGGGTTAATGCACACTGTGCTGCTCTCTGTGCTAGTGAAGGGTTAATGCACACTGGGCTGCTCTCTGTGCTAGTGAAGGGTTAATGCACACTGGGCTGCTCTCTGTGCTAGTGAAGGGTTAATGCACACTGTGCTGCTCTCTGTGCTAGTGAAGGGTTAATGCACACTGTGCTGCTCTCTGTGCTAGTGAAGGGTTAATACACACTGTGCTGCTCTCTGTGCTAGTGAAGGGTTAATACACACTGCTGCTCTCTGCTAGTGAAGGGTTAATACACACTGTGCTGCTCTGTGCTAGTGAAGGGTTAATACACACTGTGCTGCTCTGTGCTAGTGAAGGGTTAATACACACTGTGCTGCTCTCTGTGCTAGTGAAGGGTTAATACACACTGTGCTGCTCTCTGTGCTAGTGAAGGGTTAATACACACTGTGCTGCTCTCTGTGCTAGTGAAGGGTTAATACACACTGTGCTGCTCTCTGTGCTAGTCAGGGCCGTTTCTAGAGAACTTGGTCCCAGGGTAAAATGTGAAAATGCGACCCCCCACCCCCTCTTACTCATTCTATAGTGCAACATTCCACACAGGTTATTTTTTAAATAAGTAAAATGCATTTAATCTCATTGTCTCCGTATATAAATCATCATCTAAGGATTTTCCTGCATTCCCATTTAATTTAATATTTATTAATTAATATTTAATAATTAATATTTAATATCTCAACTGTACAAAAAAATGCTGTCTTTGTAAAACAGATGTATTGTATATACATACATATACGTGTCTCCTTTTTACACTTAGTAGCAACACATATTGTATTTTAATATTTTTTACATGTGAAAGTCCCATGGGTTCACACCTTATAATTTTAAAGGACAGTGTACACCCCATTTTCATATAACTTCATGTAATAGACACTACTATAAAGAAGAATATGCACATATATTGATCTAAAAATCCAGTATTAAACCTTTTAAAAACTTACTTAGAAGCTCCCAGTTTAGCACTGTTGATGAGGTTAGCTAGGACACTCAGTGAAAGGGTCTGGGAAAGCAGTAAGAGCAGACCCTCCCCTACATATGAAAAGACAGATTACAGGCTCCCGCTTGCTCCTTTTTATGCAAACGCACATGTACATGTGATACTTTGGGGCTTGGTTAGGAGTTTGAAAATCAGCACGTTATTAAAAAAATAGACAAAACTGTACATTATTAAAAAAAAATCGCAACAGCATAAGTAAATAAGCCTGGGTGGCAGTAAAACATATTTCTTCTGTTATGTGTGATCAGTCCACGGGTCATCATTACTTCTGGGATATAACTCCTCCCCAACAGGAAATGCAAGAGGATTCACCCAGCAGAGCTGCATATAGCTCCTCCCCTCTACGTCAGTCCCAGTCATTCTCTTGCACCCAACGACTAGATAGGATGTGTGAGAGGACTATGGTGATTATACTTAGTTTTTATGACTTCAATCAAAAGTTTGTTATTTTACAATAGCACCGGAGCGTGTTATTACTTCTCTGGCAGAGTTTGAGGAAGAATCTGCCAGAGTTTTTTACTATGATTTTAACCGGAGTAGTTAAGATCATATTGCTGTTCTCGGCCATCTGAGGGAGGTAAAGGCTTCAGATCAGGGGACAGCGGGCAGATGAATCTGCATTGAGGTATGTAGCAGTTTTTATTTTCTGAATGGAATTGATGAGAAAATCCTGCCATACCGTTAAAATGACATGTATGTATACACTTCAGTATTCTGGGGATGGTATTTCACCGGAACTACTCTGCTAAAGGTCACTAATACTTTTAATAACTATTTATCATGTTAAACGTTTTTTGCTGGAATGTAAAATCGTTTACATTGCTGAGGTACTGTGTGAATAGATATTTGGGCATTATTTTCCACTTGGCAGTTTTTTGCTTGTAATTGTGACAGTTTCGTTTCTCTTCACTGCTGTGTGGGAGAGGGAGGGGCCGTTTTTGGCGCTCTTTACTACGCATCAAAAAATTCCAGTCAGTCACTTTTATTTTTCCTACATGATCCGGTTCATCTCTGACAGATCTCAGGGGTCTTCAAACTTCTTTGAAGGGAGGTAACTTCTCTCAGCAGAGCTGTGAGAATTCTTATAGTGACTGTGCATAAAAACGTTGCTTTGTACTTTTTATGTCAAATTTAATTATTGTTATTTTACTAATGGGAACAAACCTTTGCTAAGAGTTGTGTTGTTTTAAAGTTTGATGCTATAACTGTTTTTTCAGTTCATTATTTCAACTGTTATTTAATCGTTTAGTACCTCTTTGAGGCACAGTATTTTTTTGCTAAAAAAGATTATAACCAAGTTGTAAGTTTTTTGCTAGTGTGTTAAACATGTCTGACTCAGAGGAAGATATCTGTGTCATTTGTTCCAATGCCAAGGTGGAGCCCAATAGAAATTTATGTACTAACTGTATTGATGCTACTTTAAATAAAAGTCAATCTGTACAATGTGAACAAATTTCACCAAACAGCGAGGGGAGAGTTATGCCGACTAACTCGCCTCACGCGGCAGTACCTGCATCTCCCGCCCGGGAGGTGCGTGATATTATGGCGCCTAGTACATCTGGGCGGCCATTACAGATAACATTACAAGATATGGCTACTGTTATGACTGAAGTTTTGTCTAAATTACCAGAACTAAGAGGCAAGCGTGATCACTCTGGGGTGAGAACAGAGTGCGCTGACAATGCTAGGGCCATGTCTGATACTGCGTCACAGCTCGCAGAGCATGAGGACGGAGAGCTTCATTCTGTGGGTGACGGTTCTGATCCAAACAAATTGGACTCAGATATTTCAAATTTTAAATTTAAATTGGAGAACCTCCGTGTATTACTAGGGGAGGTCTTAGCAGCTCTTAACGATTGTAACACCGTTGCAATACCAGAGAAACTGTGTAGGTTGGATAAATACTTTGCGGTACCGGCGAGTACTGACGTTTTTCCTATACCTAAGAGACTAACTGAAATTGTTACTAAGGAGTGGGATAGACCCGGTGTGCCGTTCTCACCCCCTCCAATATTTAGAAAGATGTTCCCAATAGACGCCACCACTAGGGACTTATGGCAGACGGTCCCCAAGGTGGAGGGAGCAGTTTCTACTTTAGCTAAGCGTACCACTATCCCGGTGGAGGATAGCTGTGCTTTTTCAGATCCAATGGATAAAAAGTTAGAGGGTTACCTTAAGAAAATGTTTGTTCAACAAGGTTTTATATTACAACCCCTTGCATGTATCGCGCCGATTACGGCTGCGGCAGCATTTTGGATTGAGTCGCTGGAAGAGAACCTTAGTTCATCTACGCTAGACGACATTACGGACAGGCTTAGAGTCCTTAAACTAGCTAATTCTTTCATTTCGGAGGCCGTAGTACATTTAACTAAACTCACGGCTAAGAACTCAGGATTCGCCATACAGGCACGTAGGGCGCTGTGGCTAAAATCCTGGTCAGCTGATGTGACTTCTAAGTCCAAATTACTTAATATACCTTTCAAGGGGCAGTCTTTATTTGGGCCCGGTTTGAAAGAAATTATCGCTGACATTACAGGTGGTAAGGGCCACGCCCTACCTCAAGACAAAGCCAAAGCTAAGGCTAGACAGTCTAATTTTCGTCCCTTTCGGAATTTCAAAACAGGAGCAGCATCAACCTCCACTGCACCAAAACAGGAAGGAGCTGTTGCTCGTTACAGGCAAGGCTGGAAGCCTAACCAGTCCTGGAACAAGAGCAAGCAGGCCAGGAAACCTGCTGCTGCCCCAAAGACAGCATGAACCGAGAGCCCCCGATCCGGGACCGGATCTAGTGGGGGGCAGACTCTCTCTCTTTGCCCAGGCCTGGGCAAGAGATGTTCAGGATCCCTGGGCTCTAGAGATCATATCTCAGGGATACCTTCTAGACTTCAAATTATCTCCCCCAAGAGGGAGATTTCATCTGTCAAGGTTGTCAACAAACCAGATAAAGAAAGAAGCGTTTCTACGCTGCGTACAAGATCTGTTATTAATGGGAGTGATCCATCCGGTTCCACGGTCGGAACAAGGACAAGGGTTCTACTCAAACCTGTTTGTGGTTCCCAAAAAAGAGGGAACTTTCAGGCCAATCTTAGATTTAAAGATTCTAAACAAATTCCTAAGAGTTCCATCGTTCAAAATGGAAACTATTCGGACAATCTTACCCATGATCCAAGAGGGTCAGTACATGACCACAGTGGATTTAAAGGATGCTTACCTTCACATACCGATCCACAAAGATCATCACCGGTACCTAAGGTTTGCCTTCTTAGACAGGCACTACCAGTTTGTAGCTCTTCCATTCGGACTGGCTACGGCTCCAAGAATCTTCACAAAGGTTCTGGGTGCCCTTCTAGCGGTACTAAGACCGCGAGGGATTTCGGTAGCTCCGTACCTAGACGACATTCTAATACAAGCTTCAAGCTTTCAAACTGCCAAGTCTCATACAGAGTTAGTTCTGGCATTTCTAAGATCGCATGGATGGAAGGTGAACGAAAAGAAGAGTTCTCTTTTTCCTCTCACAAGAGTTCCATTCTTGGGGACTCTTATAGATTCTGTAGAAATGAAGATTTACCTGACAGAAGACAGGTTAACAAAGCTTCAAAATGCATGCCGCGTCCTTCATTCCATTCAACACCCGTCAGTAGCTCAATGCATGGAGGTGATCGGCTTAATGGTAGCGGCAATGGACATAGTACCTTTTGCACGTCTACACCTCAGACCGCTGCAATTATGCATGCTAAATCAGTGGAATGGGGATTACTCAGATTTGTCCCCTACTCTGAATCTGAATCAAGAGACCAGAAATTCTCTTCTATGGTGGCTTCATCGGCCACACCTGTCCAGGGGGATGCCATTCAGCAGGCCAAACTGGACAATTGTAACAACAGACGCCAGCCTACTAGGTTGGGGCGCTGTCTGGAATTCTCTGAAGGCTCAGGGACTATGGAATCAGGAGGAGAGTCTCCTTCCAATAAACATTCTGGAATTGAGAGCAGTTCTCAATGCCCTTCTGGCTTGGCCCCAGTTAACAACTCGGGGGTTCATCAGGTTTCAGTCGGACAACATCACGACTGTAGCTTACATCAACCATCAGGGAGGGACAAGAAGCTCCCTAGCAATGATGGAAGTATCAAAGATAATTCGCTGGGCAGAGTCTCACTCTTGCCACCTGTCAGCAATCCACATCCCGGGAGTGGAGAACTGGGAGGCGGATTTCTTGAGTCGCCAGACTTTTCATCCGGGGGAGTGGGAACTTCATCCGGAGATCTTTGCCCAAATACTTCGACGTTGGGGCAAACCAGAGATAGATCTCATGGCGTCTCGCCAGAACGCCAAACTTCCTCGCTACGGGTCCAGATCCAGGGATCCGGGAGCAGTTCTGATAGATGCTTTGACAGCACCTTGGAACTTCAGGATGGCTTATGTGTTTCCACCCTTCCCGCTGCTTCCTCGATTGATTGCCAAAATCAAACAGGAGAGAGCATCAGTAATTCTAATAGCACCTGCATGGCCACGCAGGACTTGGTATGCAGATCTGGTGGACATGTCATCCTGTCCGCCTTGGTCTCTACCTCTAAGACAGGACCTTCTGATACAGGGTCCATTCAAACATCAAAATCTAACTTCTCTGAAGCTGACTGCTTGGAAATTGAACGCTTGATTTTATCAAAACGTGGTTTTTCTGAGTCGGTTATTGATACCCTGATTCAGGCTAGGAAGCCTGTTACCAGAAGGATTTACCATAAAATATGGCGGAAATACCTATACTGGTGCGAATCCAAAGGTTACTCCTGGAGTAAGGTTAGGATCGCTAGGATATTGTCCTTTCTACAAGAAGGTTTAGAAAAGGGTTTATCAGCTAGTTCATTAAAGGGACAGATTTCAGCTCTGTCCATCTTGTTACACAGACGTCTGTCAGAAAATCCAGACGTCCAGTCCTTTTGTCAGGCTTTAGCTAGGATCAAGCCTGTATTTAAAGCTGTTGCTCCACCATGGAGTTTAAACTTAGTTCTTAACGTTTTACAGGGTGTTCCGTTTGAACCCCTTCATTCCATTGACATAAAAATGTTATCTTGGAAAGTTCTGTTTTTAATGGCTATTTCCTCGGCTCGAAGAGTCTCTGAGTTATCAGCCTTACATTGTGATTCCCCTTATCTGATTTTTCACTCAGACAAGGTAGTTCTGCGTACTAAACCTGGGTTCTTACCTAAGGTAGTCACTAACAGGAACATCAATCAAGAGATTGTTGTACTATCCTTGTGTCCAAATCCTTCTTCAAAGAAGGAACGTCTTCTACACAATCTGGATGTAGTTCGTGCCCTCAAGTTCTACTTGCAGGCAACTAAAGATTTTCGCCAAACTTCTTCCTTGTTTGTCGTTTACTCTGGACAGAGGAGAGGTCAAAAAGCTTCTGCTATCTCTCTCTCTTTTTGGCTTCGTAGCATAATACGTTTAGCCTATGAGACTGCTGGACAGCAGCCTCCTGAAAGAATTACAGCTCACTCCACTAGAGCTGTGGCTTCCACTTGGGCCTTTAAGAATGAGGCCTCTGTTGAACAGATTTGCAAGGCTGCAACTTGGTCTTCGCTTCATACTTTTTCCAAATTTTACAAATTTGACACTTTTGCTTCTTCGGAGGCTATTTTTGGGAGAAAGGTTCTTCAGGCAGTGGTTCCTTCTATATAATGAGCCTGCCTATCCCTCCCGTCATCCGTGTACTTTTGCTTTGGTATTGGTATCCCAGAAGTAATGATGACCCGTGGACTGATCACACATAACAGAAGAAAACATAATTTATGCTTACCTGATAAATTCCTTTCTTCTGTTGTGTGATCAGTCCACGGCCCGCCCTGTTTTAAGGCAGGTAGATATCTTTTAAATTATACTCCAGTCACCACTTCACCCTTGGTTACTCCTTTCTCGTTGATTCTTGGTCGAATGACTGGGACTGACGTAGAGGGGAGGAGCTATATGCAGCTCTGCTGGGTGAATCCTCTTGCATTTCCTGTTGGGGAGGAGTTATATCCCAGAAGTAATGATGACCCGTGGACTGATCACACAACAGAAGAAAGGAATTTATCAGGTAAGCATAAATTATGTTTTTATTACCTGGAGTGTGAAAATATTTTGCAGGAATATGAATATATATATATATATATATATATATATAGAAAGAGAGAGACAATATATATATATATATATATATATATATATATATATATAGAGAGAGAGACACTATATATATATATATATATATATATATATATATATATATATATATATATATATAGAGAGAGAGACACTATATATATATATATATATATATATATATATATATATATATATATATATATATATATATATATATAGAGAGAGAGAGAGACATTATATATATATATATATATATATATATATATATATATATATATATATATATATATATATATATATATATATATATATATATATATATATATATATACAGGTGGCCCTCGTTTTACAACGGTTCAATTTACACCGTTTCAGAATAACAACCTTTTTTTCCAGTCATGTGACTGCTATTGAAAAGCATTGAGAAGCAGTGCATTTATTAAAATAGCCAGTAGGTGAGCTGTCCGCTTGTGTTGCAGCAAAGCCAAGCAAGCTAAAATTAATCAGTTTAACCAGACCTGAGCTATTAAGCAGATTTCAAAGGAACACAAATTTTCCTGTCTATAAATCGGTCCATATTGGAATGCATAGAAAGAACTGTTTGCAGAAAAATGCAAGTAAAGTCTGTGTTGTGTGATTATTTTATTAGGTTTATAATGCCTTTTGGCAAATGTTTTTGTTCATTTAACTTAGTTTAATTATATATTCTGTGTTGTGTGATTATTTTATTAGGTTTATAATGCTGTTTAGCATTTAAAGTCTTCATTTCAAAGCTTTAAAAATAACGTATTAGGTGTAACTTATGACAATTTTGAGAGGGACCTGGAACCTAACTCCCTCACTTTCCATTGACTTACATTATAAACTGGATTTCAATTTACAACGGTTTCGATTTACAACTATTCCTTGGAACCTAACCCCGGCGTAAACTGAGGGCTACCTGTATGTATGTATATATATATATATATATATATATATATATAGAGAGAGAGAGACTAAATACATACAGAGAGAAGTGCACTCACAGGAACGAACAACTGGCTCAATAACATTGTTAGCCTGTTCTATGGCGATTTACCACCTGGGTGCAACTTTTTAGCCCAGTAATGCTTTTCACAGAGTAGAACTTTCCTGTAGTATATCAGTCAGTCCAGCACCGAAATACCAGGCAATTCCTCTCTGAACAAGGAACAAAGCAACCCCAGACGATCGTTTCGGCCTTCATTGGGCCTCGTCAGTGAGGTGTAGCCATATTCCTCTAAGCACACTGAGCAAGGAGTCCACGTCTGGTTGCCCCTTGCTCAGTGTGCTTAGAGGAATACTGCTACACCTCACTGACGAGGTTGCTGTGTTCCTTGTTCAGAGAGGAGTTGCCTGGTATTTCGGAGCTGGACTGGCCGTAATGGGCAGGGTCAGACTGATATACTACAGGAGAATTCCACTCTGTGAAAACCATTACTGGGCTAAAAGAAGTTGCACCCAGGTGGTGAATCTCCATAGAACAGCTGGTTGTTCATTCCTGTGAGTCTCTCTTTCTCTTTTTCTCTTTCTTTCTCTCTCTTTCTTTCTTTCTTTCTCTCTCTTTTTTTTTCTCTTTCTCTTTTTCTCTTTCTCTCTCTTTCTTTCTCTTTCTTTCTTTCTCTCTCTCTTTTTTTCTCTTTCTCTCTCTCTCTTTTTTTTTCTCTTTCTCTCTCTTTTTTTTACTCTCGTGTGTAGCCCTCAGTTTACGCCAGGGTTAGGTTCCAGAAGGAATGGTTGTAAATTGAAAACCAGTTTATAATGTAAGTCAATGGGAAGTGAGGGAGATAGGTTCCAGGCCCCTCTCAAAATTGTCATTCCAATCTGGACTGATTTATAGACAGGAAGATCTTGTTCCTTTGAAATCTACTCGATAGCTCAGGTCTGGTTAAACTGATTAACCCCTTAATGACCGCAGCACTTTTCCATTTTCTGTCCGTTTGGGACCAAGGCTATTTTTAAATTTTTGCGGTGTTTGTGTTTAGCTGTAATTTTCCTCTTACTCATTTACTGTACCCACACATATTATATACCGTTTTTCTCGCCATTAAATGGACTTTCAAAAGATACCATTATTTTCATCATATCTTATAATTTACTATAAAAAACATTATAAAATATGAAGGAAAAATGGAAAAAAACACACTTTTTCTAACTTTGACCCCCAAAATCTGTTACACATCTACAACCACCAATAAACACCCATGCTAAATAGTTTCTAAATTTTGTCCTGAGTTTAGAAATACCCAATGTTTACATCTTCTTTGCTTTTTTTGCAAGTTATAGGGCCATAAATACAAGTAGCACTTTGCTATTTCCAAACCACTTTTTTTCAAAATTAGCGCTAGTTACATTGGGACACCCTGAATCCCTGAATATCTATTGACATGTATATATTTTTTTTTAGAAGACATCCCAAAGTATTGATCTAGGCCCATTTTGGTATATTTCATGCCACTATTTCACCGCCAAATGCGATCAAATAAAAAAAATTGTTCACTTTTTCACAAATTTTTTCACAAACTTTAGGTTTCTCACTGAAATTATTTACAAACAACTTATGCAATTATAGATTAAATGGTTGTAAATGCTTCTCTGGGATCCCCTTTGTTCAGAAATAGCAGACATATATGGCTTTGGCTTTGCTTTTTGGTAATTAGAAGGCTGCTAAATGCCACTGCGCACAATACGTGTATTATGCCCAGCATTGAAGGGGTTAATTAGGGAGCATGTAGGGAGCTTCTAGGGTTAATTTTAGCTTTAGTGTAGTGTAGTAGACAACCCCAAGTATTGATCTAGGCCCATTTTGGTATATTTCATGCCGCCAAATGCGATCAAAGTAAAAAAAAACGTTAATTTTTTCACAATTTTAGGTTTCTCACTGAAATTATTTACAAACAGCTTGTGCAATTATGGCACAAATGGTTGTAAATGCTTCTCTGGGATGCCCTTTGTTCAGAAATAGCAGACATATATGACTTTGGCGTTGCTTTATGGTAATTAGAAAGTCGCTAAATGCTGCTGCGCATCACACGTGTATTATGGCTAGCAGTGAAGGGGTTAATTAGGTAGTTTGTAGGGAGCTTGCAGGGTTAATTTTAGCTTTAGTGTAGAGATCAGCCTCCCACCTGACACATCCCACCCCCTGATCCCTCCCAAACAGCTCCCTTCTCTCCCCCACCCCACAATTGTCCCCGCCATCTTAAGTACTGGCAGAAAGTCTGCCAGTACTAAAATAAAAGTTTTTTTTTTTTTTTTAAGAAAAAGAAAAAAAAAAGCATATTTACATATGCTGTGTTTAGGATCCCCCCCTTAACCCCCAACCTCCCTGATCCCCCCCAAAACAGCTCTCTAAGCCTCACTCTCAGCCTTATTGGGGGCCATCTTGGGTACTGCCAGTACCCATTTTGAACAATCAAATGTTTATTTTTGTTTAAAAATGTTTTCTGTAGTGTAGCTCAATCACCCCCCCCCACCTACATCACACCTAAGGGCTTTTTTATTTATTTAAATTTTGTCCCACTTTTGACACATTTTTTCCGTAGTGTAGCGGTTCCCACCCGCTCCCTCCCCGTGCACGCGCCCGCCCCCTCGTGCACGTGCGCGCGCCCCCGGGCTTACCCGCCCACGATCCCGCCCCCCTCCACATGACCAGGGCCATCGATGGCCGCCACCCACCTCCCACACCGGCTCCCACCCACCAACGATACCGGCCATCGATGTCCGGTGCAGAGAGGGCCACAGAGTGGCTCTCTCTGCATCGGATGGCCGTGAAAGGTTATTGCAGGATGCCTCCATATCGAGGCATCACTGCAATAACCGGAAAGCAGCTGGAAGCGAGCAGGATCGCTTCCAGCTGCTTTCCACACCGAGGACGTGCAGGGTACGTCCTCAGGCGTTAACTGCCTTTTTTCTGAGGACGTACCCTGCACGTCCTCGGTCGTTAAGGGGTTAATTTCAGCTTGCTTGGCTTTGCTGCAACACAAGCGGACAGCTCCACCTACTGGCTATTTTAATAAATGCACTGCTTCTCAATGCTTTTCAATAGCAGTCACATGACTGGAAAAAAAGGTTGTTATTCTGAAACGGTGTAAATTGAACCTTTGGAAAACCGAGGGCCACCTGAGTGTGTGTGTGTATATATATATATATATGTGTGTGTGTGTATATATATATATATATATATATATATATATATATATATATATATATATATATATATATATATATACATATATATATACACACACACACACAAAAAGAAATTACCTTAACAGTACCTAAGTGGGTGGTGACCAGTGGGGGTGAGAGAGGGGAGAGATCTGTTTGGGAGGGATCAGGTGACTGAGATTGAAAATTCCCATCCACCAGAGAGTGCAGGATTACAAGTGGCATGTTGAATTCTGAATACAGGCAAAGGGATTCATTTTTGGAGCTTGTACATAAAGAAACCTATTGTTCAGCTGATCCATACTTCAGGGGGTACCAAGCCTTTTGGCGATACTGCTTCACTCTTACCTCATAGGATTGAGGTTGCTTAAAGTAAGTGCACATCTAAGGGGGAGAGATTGATGAAGATACTATTATAAACATCTACTAACTGTGTTACAGCAATCCTGGACTGTGTACTTCTTTATTTATATGTTATCATCCTAACTTTGACTGTTTATTTGTATCTGTAATTGTATTATGATACAGTGAAGACTGATTAGTATCAGTTTGTATTATTATCTGTTGTACCAAGTGCCATCCTGCTACCCTTTTGTTTACACACACATATATATATATATATATATACACACACACACACACAATTCAAAGAAGACAAGCACTCCAGAAATCCAAATCACATGCCCAGGGTGCAACAGATAGGTAAATAGAAAATAATGGAGAGTGCACTCGCCAGGACTTTTCAAAGTTTTATTCCAATAATGTGAACGTTTTCGGGGGAATTAGCCCCTTCCTCAGACATAGAAGATACAATATATATATATATATATATATATATATTGATTGTATCTTGTATGTCTGAGGAAGGGGCTAATCCCCCGAAAACGTTCACATTATTGGAATAAAACTTTGAAAACTCCTGGCGAGTGCACTCTCCATTATTTTATATATATATATATATACACATGTATACATGTAACCCTCAGTTTACGCCGGGGTTAGGTTCCAGAAGGAATGGTTGTAAATCGAAACCGTTGTAAATTGAAACCCAGTTTATAATGTAAGTCAATGGGAAGTGAGGGAGATAGGTTCCAAGCCCCTCTCAAAATTGTCATAAGTAACATCTAATACATTATTTTTAAAGCTTTGAAATGAAGACTTTAAATGCTAGACAGCTTTATAAACCTAATAAAATAATCACACAACACAGAATATATAATTAAACTAAGTTAAATGAACAAAAACATTTGCTAAACAGCATTATAACCCTAATAAAATAATCCACAACACAGACTTCACTTGCATTTTTCTGCAAACAGTTCTTTCTATGAATTCCAATCTGGACTGAGTTATAGATAGGAAGATCTTATTCCTTTCAAATCTGCTCGATAGCTCAGGTCTGGTTAAACTGATTAATTTCAGCTTGCTTGGCTTTGCTGCAACACAAACAGACAGCTCCACCTACTGGCTATTTTAATACATGCACTGCTTCTCAACGCTTTTCAACAGCAGTCACATGACTGGGAAAAAAAGGTTGTTATTCTGAAACGGTGTAAATTGAACCGTTGTAAAACGAGGGCCACCTGTGTGTATATGTGTGTATGTATATATATATATATATATATATATATATATATATATATATATATATATACGGAAATTTTCCGTCTTGGACAGGTTTCCGTCTTATACAGTTAGTAACTGATGGAGCATCTTTTGACATGCGCAAAATCAAAAATGGCAGAATAATGTTACTGTATTGGTCATGAAGCCAGTCTGACCTGCCGTGCCGCAAGGGAGCATAGGACTGGATTCCTGACCAATCAGGAAGTCGGGCGGCAGGTAATGACCTGCTGTCCAGCTTCCTGATTGGCTGGGAAGCCGTTTCCATGTTCCCTCGCGGCATTGCATGTCTCCCTCTGACCGTCAGTTCTGGTATCAGAGCATTTTGGCACAAATGCTCAGGATCAGCACCATACCATAAAGTACCAATATCAGTGCATCCCTAATCAGAATCAATTTCTTGTTTTTCTTGCATGCAAGTAACAAAGATAGTACAATTTTTCTGCTTAATCATTAGTCTTTTATTTAGTTTTTATCTGGATTACCTTTTTTTCTCTAACACAGAAAATGGGTGAGAAAACATAAATTGTATACAAACACAGTACAGTACTGTATTAATAGATTATTTGTTGCAGTAATACACAAACTTTAAAGGGCCATTATACACTCATTTTTTCTTTGCATAAATGTTTTGTAGATGATCTATTTATAAAGCTCATAAAGTTTTTTTTTTTTTTTGTTTTTTTTTAAATGTATAATTTTGCTTATTTTTAAAGAACATTGCTCTGCTTTTCAGACTCCTAACCAAGGCCCAAAGTTTTATTTGAATACCGTCAGCTACCTTCTCCAGCTTGCTCCTGTTTGTGTAAAGGGTCTTTTCATATGCAAAAGAAGGGGGAGGGGGGAGTGTCTTATTTCCCACTTGCAGGGGGCTTTCCAACTTACTTTTTAACAGAGCTAAACTGAAAGCTTCTAAGTAAGTTTTTAAACCGTTTTATACTGGATTTTTATATCAGTATCTGTGCATCTTATTCTTTATAGTAGTGTCTATTACATGCAGTTATATGAAAATGAGTGTATACTGTCCCTTTAAGTCTTCTTAACTGTACAGTATGCAGTACAAAGACATCTACAGGTGCAGTATCTATTGTGCACAATTCCCCCAAATACAGGTACAGTAATCACACCGTATGCAAACATTTTAAATAAAATGTACAGTAAAATACTGTAAAAATACAGGTACTGTACTCTACATGTACGTGCTTTTTATTTTTTAGTGTACACCTGTACTGTATCTGGATTTATTTTTACAGTTCTGTACTACAGTACTTTTTTATTCTAACAGAAAATGGAACAGTACTGAACATTATTACAGGTAAAAGATTAACTGTAATTGTTGCATCAACTTGTTTCACAATTACAGTAATACAGTACAATTACAGCTACAGTATCTATTGTGCGCAATGCCCACTAATACAGTAATCACATACAGTAATATGCAAACATTTTAAACTACAGTACTGTAAATACAGTAAAATATTGAAAATAAAAAATACCTGTGCAAGTACTGTTAATAAAGTACAGTACTGTAAATAAAAATACAGGTACTGTAATCTACCTGTACGTACTTTTAATTTTCATAAATAAAAAGAGAGAAGCGCTCAACCTGGGAACGAACAATAGCATAATAGCTTGTTCTATGGCTAGTTACCACCCTAGAAGCAGCCTCTTTTTGCTCAATATGTGCCTTTCACAGAGAAGAACTTTCCTGTAGCATATCAGTCTGATCCTGACTTAACAGTGCAGTCCAGCCCCGAAATACCAGGCAATCCCTTTCTGAACAAGAGAAATAGCAAAACCCCAGACGTACGTTTCGGCCTATTGTGGGCCTCGTCAGTGAGGTGCAGCCATATCCCTCTAGGCACACTGAGCAACGGGTCCACGTCTGGATTACCGCATCACACTTAGGGAGACTTCCCTAAGTGTCATAATTTGCATAAATAAAAAGAGAGAAGCGCTCAACCTGGGAACGAACAATAGCATAATAGCTTGTTCTATGGCTAGTTACCACACTAGAAGCAGCCTCTTTTTGCCCAATATGTGCCTTTCACAGAGAAGAACTTTCCTGTAGCATATCAGTCTGATCCTGACTTAACAGTGCAGTCCAGCCCCGAAATACCAGGCAATCCCTCTCTGAACACCTCACTGACGAGGCCCACAATAGGCCGAAACGTACGTCTGGGGTTTTGCTGTTTCTCTTGTTCAGAGAAGGATTGCCTGGTATTTCGGGGCTGGACTGTACTGTGAAGTCAGGATCAGACTGATATGCTTCAGGAAAGTTTTTCTCTGTGAAAGGCACATTTTGAGCAAAAAGAGGCTGCTTTTTGGGTGGTAACTAGCCATAGAACAAGCTATTATGCTATTGTTCGTTTCCAGGTTGAGCGCTTCTCTCTTTTTATTTATGCAAATTATGACATTTTGGGAAGTCTCCCTAAGTGTGATGCGGGAATCCAGACGTGGACCCGTTGCTCAGTGTGCCTAGAGGGATATGGCTGCACCTCACTGACGAGGCCCACAATAGGCCGAAACGTACGTCTGGGGTTTTGCTGTTTCTCTTGTTCAGAGAAGGATTGCCTGGTATTTCGGGGCTGGACTGTACTGTGAAGTCAGGATCAGACTGATATGCTTCAGGAAAGTTTTTCTCTGTGAAAGGCACATTTTGAGCAAAAAGAGGCTGCTTCTTGGGTGGTAACTAGCCATAGAACAAGCTATTATGCTATTGTTCGTTTCCAGGTTGAGCGCTTCTCTCTTTTTATTTATGCAAATTATGACATTTTGGGAAGTCTCCCTAAGTGTGATGCGGGAATCCAGACGTGGACCCGTTGCTCAGTGTGCCTAGAGGGATATGGCTGCACCTCACTGACGAGGCCCACAATAGGCCGAAACGTACGTCTGGGGTTTTGCTGTTTCTCTTGTTCAGAGAAGGATTGCCTGGTATTTCGGGGCTGGACTGTACTGTGAAGTCAGGATCAGACTGATATGCTTCAGGAAAGTTTTTCTCTGTGAAAGGCACATTTTGAGCAAAAAGAGGCTGCTTCTTGGGTGGTAACTAGCCATAGAACAAGCTATTATGCTATTGTTCGTTTCCAGGTTGAGCGCTTCTCTCTTTTTATTTATGCAAATTATGACATTTTGGGAAGTCTCCCTAAGTGTGATGCGGGAATCCAGACGTGGACCCGTTGCTCAGTGTGCCTAGAGGGATATGGCTGCACCTCACTGACGAGGCCCACAATAGGCCGAAACGTACGTCTGGGGTTTTGCTGTTTCTCTTGTTCAGAGAAGGATTGCCTGGTATTTCGGGGCTGGACTGTACTGTGAAGTCAGGATCAGACTGATATGCTTCAGGAAAGTTTTTCTCTGTGAAAGGCACATTTTGAGCAAAAAGAGGCTGCTTCTTGGGTGGTAACTAGCCATAGAACAAGCTATTATGCTATTGTTCGTTTCCAGGTTGAGCGCTTCTCTCTTTTTATTTATGTACTTTTAATTTTGTTAGTGTACACCTGTTCTATACAGTACAGTATCTGTATTTATTTTTACAGTACTGTACTTCAGTGCTTTTTTAATCTAACAGAAAATGGTACAGTACTGAACATTATTAAAAGATTAATTGTTGCATCAACTTTGTTCATAATTACTGTAATACACAAACTTCAACTCTTCTAAATACTGTACAGTACAATTACAGGTACAGTATCTATTGAGCGCAATGCCCACTAATAATCACATCTTATGCAAACATTTTAAAGTACAGTACTGTAAATAAAACAGTACTGTAAATAAAATACAGTACTGTAAATAAAATACAGTACTGTAAATAAAATACAGTACTGTAAATAAAATACAGTACTGTAAATAAAATACAGTACTGTAAATAAAATACAGTACTGTAAATAAAATACAGTACTGTAAATAAAATAGTATACAACTACTGAAAATAAAATTCAGTAAATAAAATACAGTACTGTAAATAAAATACAGTACTGTAAATAAAATACAGTACTGTAAATAAAATACAATACTGTAAATAAAATACAGTACTGTAAATAAAATACAGTACTGTAAATAAAATAATGTACAGTACTTAAAATAGTATACAACTACTGAAAATAAAATTCAGTAAATAAAATACAGTACTGTAAATAAAAATACAGTACACTTACTGTAAATAAAATAATGTACTTACAATAGTGTACAACTACTGAAAATAAAATTCTGTAAATAAAATACAGTACTGTAAATAAAATACAGTACTGTAAATAAAATACAATACTGTAAATAAAATACAGTACTGTAAATAAAATACAGTACTGTAAATAAAATAATGTACAGTACTTAAAATAGTATACAACTACTGTAAATAAAATACAGTACTGTAAATAAAATACAGTACTGTAAATAAAATAATGTACAGTACTTAAAATAGTATACAACTACTGAAAATAAAATTCAGTAAATAAAATACAGTACTGTAAATAAAAATACAGTACACTTACTGTAAATAAAATAATGTACTTACAATAGTGTACAACTACTGAAAATAAAATTCTGTAAATAAAAACACATGTACTGTACTCTACCTGTACATAATTTTAGTGTACACCTGTTCAGTACAGTATCTGGATTTATTTTACAGTACTTTACTACAGTACTTTTTCATTCTAACAGAAAATGGCTATGAAGACATCAACTGTATTCTATACAAATACAGTACTGAACATTATTAAGTGTAAAAGATTAATTGTTGCATCAACTTTGTTCACAATTACTGTAATACAGTAAACATTTTAAAGTACTGTATAGTGTGTGTTATGTTTTTTGTATCCAATCCAGTACTGTACTTTAAAATGTTTGTAGCTGCAGATTGAGACAGTGTTTACATAGATTACTTTTTTAATCAAGTTCAATACTGTACTTTAAAATGTTTGTACTGTACTGTTGCTGGAGAAGTCTTGCTTGAAGGTCCGGATACAGAATGATCTGGAACAGGCCAGTGTATTCTAAAACAGGAAAATACAGTAGTTAGTCATCAGAAATAATGATCATAAAAAAACATTCAACAGTACTGTTAAATAATGTACAGTACTGTACTTAAAAACAGTACAGTACTGTATTTAAGCTTTACATACTCTTATACAGTACTGTACTGTATTTAGATAGTGTTCTACAGTTACTGTCTACTGTATGTTTTTACTGTACATACCTTTATTGGTTTACTTGTCCCCACATTCCCAATAATGTTGCTTGTTTTCTTGGGGCATTGGTTATCCTTTTTTCAATTAAATGTCTAGTGGATGTTATTGGTTCTAGAAGCTCCGGGCAGTTATTAAATAATGCAAACTCTTGCAACTGGTGAACTTTCTCTAGAACATCTTGGTAGCTTTTAATCAGTGGCTCACTGGGAATTTCTGTGGTTTCAGCACTTTGATCATCATCCATGTTCTCATCACTGTCTTGTTGTTGATCTAAAAGTTCCACAGCATTTGTAAATGTGCTTTCCGTCGCAAGTTCTTTGTCTATGTCAATGTAACAGTCTTTCTTTCATGTAATTAGCAAGAGTCCATGAGCTAGTGACGTATGGGATATACATTCCTACCAGGAGGGGCAAAGTTTCCCAAACCTTAAAATGCCTATAAATACACCCCTCACCACACCCACAATTCAGTTTTACAAACTTTGCCTCCCGTGGAGGTGGTGAAGTAAAGTTTGTGCTAGATTCTTCGTTGATATGCGCTCCGCAGCATGCTGGAGCCCGGTTTTCCTCTCAGCGTGCAGTGAATGTCAGAGGGATGTGAAGAGAGTGTTGCCTATTTGAATTCAATGATCTCCTTCTACGGGGTCTATTTCATAGGTTCTCTGTTATCGGTCGTAGAGATTCATCTCTTACCTCCCTTTTCAGATCGACGATATACTCCTTATATATACCATTACCTCTACTGATTCTCGTTTCAGTACTGGTTTGGCTTTCTACTATATGTAGATGAGTGTCCTGGGGTAAGTAAGTCTTATTTTCTGTGACACTCTAAGCTATGGTTGGGCACTTTTATATAAAGTTCTAAATATTTGTGTTTAAACATTTATTTGCCTTGATTCAGGATGTTCAATATTCCTTATTTCAGACAGTCAGTTTCATTATTTGGGATAATGCATTTGAATATTAAGTTTTTCTTACCTTTAAAATTTGACTTTTTTTCCTGTGGGCTGTTAGGCTCGCGGGGGCTGAAAATGCTTCATTTTATTGCGTCATTCTTGGCGCGGACTTTTTTGGTGCAAAAAATTTCTTAGTCATTTCCGGCGTCATACTTGTCACCGGAAGTTGTGTGTCATTTTTTTGACGTTTTTTTTTTTTTTGCGCCAAAGATGTCGGCGTTACCGGATGTGGCGTCATTTTTGGCGCCAAATAGTGTGGGCGTCTTTTTTGGTGCTAAAAAATATGGGCGTCATTTTTGTCGCCACATTATTTAAGTCTCATTGTTTATTGCTTCTGGTTGCTAGAAGCTTGTTCATTGGCATTTTTTTCCCATTCCTGAAACTGTCATTTAAGGAATTTGATCAATTTTGCTTTATATGTTGTTTTTTCTATTACATATTGGATCAAAAGCTACTTCTGGAAAAACGCTTAACTGAGTTCAGTTCTACCAAAGCTAAGTTCATTTATTTTAAATGTTATAAATGTTTATCTTTAGCTATGGTTTGTAATAAGTTATTATGATATACTTTTACATGCAGAATCCATTAGTATTTATGCTTTATTGCCATTCTTACATCTTATGTACAAGAAATATTTAGAAGATTTATAAGAAATATTTTTCTGATTCTATTTTAAAGGCTTTGTTTGACTTTGTGCCTTCTAATACAATTTTTAGGTCTTTTTCACTTCTTTTTTAATTATTGAAGTTTCAAATGACCAACAACATACTGATTTATCCTTCTCCGATGATGTTTTTTCTCTTTCAGAATTTTCTTCATCAGATATTGACACTAACAAATCTACTTTTTTATTATTTTTTTTTATTAAAGTACATTTGTTCTTTGTTGAAAAGGTGTTGATTATTTTGGATATTAAGGTAACTAGTTCTTTAAGACTAGCTGACACTATTTCTGCTTATTTATTCTTCTGTGTTTTCAGAAGTTTTCTTTCCAATTCCTCATACTAGGGAATGGAATAGGCTGAGAATTTTCTTTCTCCAACATAGGTGTGTCCGGTCCACGGCGTCATCCTTACTTGTGGGATATTCTCTTCCCCAACAGGAAATGGCAAAGAGCCCAGCAAAGCTGGTCACATGATCCCTCCTAGGCTCCGCCTTCCCCAGTCATTCTCTTTGCCGTTGCACAGGCAACATCTCCACGGAGATGGCTAAGAGTTTTTTGGTGTTTAAATGTAGTTTTTATTCTTCAATCAAGAGTTTGTTATTTTAAAATAGTGCTGGTATGTACTATTTACTCTGAAACAGAAAGGAGATGAAGATTTCTGTTTGTAAGAGGAAAATGATTTTAGCAACCGTTACTAAAATCGATGGCTGTTTCCACACAGGACTGTTGAGATGAATTAACTTCAGTTGGGGGAAACAGTGAGCAGACTTTTGCTGCTTGAGGTATGACACATTTCTAACAAGACTTGGTAATGCTGGAAGCTGTCATTTTCCCTATGGGATCCGGTAAGCCATTTTCTTAATTTTTAATATAAGAATAAAGGGCTTCACAAGGGCTTTAAAGACTGGTAGACATTTTTCTGGGCTAAAACGATTACTTTATAAGCATATTTAATGGTTTATAACTTTGGAGAGTTATTTTAATCTTGGGAATTCTGTTAAAAAAACGGCAGGCACTGTATTGGACACCTTTTTCACTGGGGGCCTTTTCTAGTCATAGGCAGAGCCTCATTTTCGCGCCACTAATGCGCAGTTGTTTTTGAGAAGCAAGGCATGCAGATGCATGTGTGAGGAGCTCAGATCCACTGAAAAAGCTTATTGAAGGCGTCATTTGGTATTGTATTCCCCTCTGGGCTTGGTTGGAAGATTCCCATGGAACAGGGTAAAAATTCCTAAAATTCTATCCTTTCTACAAGAGGGTTTGGAGAAAGGATTATCTGCAAGTTCTTTGAAGGGACAGATTTCTGCTTTATCTGTTTTACTTCACAAAAAGCTGGCGGCTGTGCCAGATGTTCAAGCTTTTGTTCAGGCTCTGGTTAGAATCAAGCCTGTTTACAAACCTTTGACTCCTCCTTGGAGTCTCAATTTAGTTCTTTCAGTTCTTCAAGGGGTTCCGTTTGAACCCTTACATTCCGTAGATATTAAGTTATTATCTTGGAAAGTTTTGTTTTTGGTTGCAATTTCTTCTGCTAGAAGAGTTTCAGAGTTATCTGCTCTGCAGTGTTCTCCTCCTTATCTGGTGTTCCATGCAGATAAGGTGGTTTTGCGTACTAAACCTGGTTTTCTTCCGAAAGTTGTTTCTAACAAAAATATTAACCAGGAGATAGTTGTGCCTTCTTTGTGTCCGAATCCAGTTTCAAAGAAGGAACGTTTGTTGCACAATTTGGATGTAGTTCGTGCTCTAAAATTCTATTTAGAGGCTACAAAGGATTTCAGACAAACATCTTCCTTGTTTGTTGTTTATTCTGGTAAAAGGAGAGGTCAAAAAGCAACTTCTACCTCTCTCTCTTTTTGGCTTAAAAGCATCATCCGATTGGCTTATGAGACTGCCGGACGGCAGCCTCCTGAAAGAATCACAGCTCACTCCACTAGGGCTGTGGCTTCCACATGGGCCTTCAAGAACGAGGCTTCTGTAGATCAGATATGTAAGGCAGCGACTTGGTCTTCACTGCACACTTTTACAAAATTTTACAAATTTGATACTTTTGCTTCTTCTGAGGCTATTTTTGGAAGAAAGGTTTTGCAAGCCGTGGTGCCTTCCATCTAGGTGACCTGATTTGCTCCCTCCCATCATCCGTGTCCTAAAGCTTTGGTATTGGTTCCCACAAGTAAGGATGACGCCGTGGACCGGACACACCTATGTTGGAGAAAACAGAATTTATGCTTACCTGATAAATTACTTTCTCCAACGGTGTGTCCAGTCCACGGCCCGCCCTGGTTTTTTAATCAGGTCTGATGAATTATTTTCTCTAACTACAGTCACCACGGTATCATATGATTTCTCCTATGCATATTCCTCCTTTACGTCGGTCGAATGACTGGGGAAGGCGGAGCCTAGGAGGGATCATGTGACCAGCTTTGCTGGGCTCTTTGCCATTTCCTGTTGGGGAAGAGAATATCCCACAAGTAAGGATGACGCCGTGGACCGGACACACCGTTGGAGAAAGTAATTTATCAGGTAAGCATTAATTCTGTTTTTATTCCTTCTTCAAAGGTTTTAAACTATATTCTTTGCCAGCAGTTAAATTCAATTTGGAGGGTTCTCCAATTTATTGGGGCTATCTCTACTCCTACTAATTATGCTATTGTTTCTATAGCAAAATAGTATTTATTTTCCTTTAGATGGTTGTATCTTATTTATGGAAAATTATTTAGTTTCAGGTACTTTTCTTGGTCCTGTGATTAAGATCAACTATCAGATTATGATTTATTTTAGCATTCTTAGGGACAACATTTACTAGACTAGGTGCTGTTGCATTTGTCTTGTTGTTTTGCATTTATTGATTATGCAAGTCCACTGTATTGACTGTTCCTTTAACTGGACTATCATGCTAATAATTTCATTTGTGTCTTCATTTTATTGAATATTTTCGCAAATGAGGATTAATCTATGTCTTTAGCTATTTTAGCTAGAAGAATTTTGTGATTTTTAAAAAAAAAAATAATAATCCATATTTCTTTTGTTCTAAGATAATCAATTATTTGTTTTATAATTGGATTCAATTCTTAACTGTTAATCTGGGCTTCAAGATTGAGTTCTAAGACTAAAACTTTAAGCTTATACTAGTTTGGTTGTTCTTATTAAGGAACAAATTCTTTCCCAAGTAACATGTTTATAATTGGAAATTTTTCAGTTCAAAATCAGCTCCCTAATATTGCGATGTACGTGCCGTATTCCAGCTTGGCTGGCAAGGGGCAGGTTACGACTTCTTTTAAATTTATTTGGTTCTATTCAGTCCAAATTTCTTTGATTTTATTCCAGTAAGGCTAACACTCTCTTTAAGTGTGTTTGGGTCCTATATATTTTGGGTACTGTTGAAGCATGGCTGGGCACCCATGGGGTTCAAGCGCTGCTCAGACCTGAAGCATGGCTGGGCACCCATGGGGTTCAAGCGCTGCTCAGACCTGGAATCTTCTGGGGTATTTCTTCCAGTTCCATTTTTAGGAAATTGGTTTTGGAGTTTTATTCAAACTATTCTGCCTTTTTTTTTTGGTCAGTGATAGCATTATTTGTTTTCATTAGATACAATAAATGCATATTTTCATTTTTCTGTTTTCATTCAGATTATTTTCTGAGGATGCGGAATCTCATATGATTCACTTGCTCTTCAGGACATAGTTAGAGGATCTTTTTTTCAAAAGCTCTTGATTGCTCACACAAGGGTCACCTTTTTTAGGTTTCCAGATAGTTTGTGTCACTGTCTTTGTCTCTATCAGACAAAGGACAATTTTATTGTGTTCCGTTTGTCGGTACCTTTAGTCTCTATTATTTCCTTCAGTTGCTATATATGCATAGAAGTTTTAGGTCTTATGGCCACAGCATTGGATTTAATTCCCTTTGCTCATTTTCAATAGAAAGAACCTTTCCAGTCTTTTATGCTGAATTATGGTGCAGGGATTCTAGGATTTCACATTTTAAATCTTCGAATCCTAATATTTATCTCTTGCTTTGATGGTTAAGATCACCATCATTTAGTTCTACAGGTCTCTTTGTTTCTTTCAACCTGGACCATGATCTCTACAGATGCGAGTCTTTTTGGTTGGGAGGCTGTCTGAGGATCTCTGTCAGCACAAGGGGTTTGGAAATCTCAGGAGGCGAGATTACCATTTGATATTTTAGAACTCCGTGTTTTCTCAGAATTTTTCAGTTAGTTTCTTTTTGAAGAAGAGACGTTTAGTGTTTTTCAAACAATATCACTACTATGGTGTATGTCAATCATCAGAGTAGGACTATCAGTCCTTAGGTTGTGACAGAAGTGTCTCGGATATTAGCTTGGGCTAAATCCAGCTCCTATCTAAATTCTGTGGTTTTTTTCCCAGGTATAGATATTTGGGAAGCGGATTATCTCTGTTAATCCAGCTTTTCCTCCGGGAGAATGGTCTCTCTTACCCAGATATGTTTTTCATCTCATCTGAATAAAGAACTTCCCAGGGGCCTATTAAGGTCCGGGAATCTTCAGGCGGAAGTAGTGTATGCATTGACATTTCTTTGGAATTATCTTTTTGCCTATTTCTTTCCGCCTCTAGTTCTTCTTCCAAAATTCTTATGGAGTATTTGTTTGTTATGCTGGTAGTTCCAGCATGTCCTCTCAGGTTTTGGTATAAGAATCTCATTCGGATGGCCAGTTACCAACGTTGGACACCTCCGTTTAAACCAGACCTTTTCTTTCTCAAGGCCATTTTTTTCCATCAGGATCTCAAATCATTAAATTTGAAGGGATGGAGATTGAACGCTTGGTTTTTAGTCATAGAGGTTTTTCTGACTCATTGATTAATACTATGTTTCAGGCTCATAAAACTGTCTCTAGAAAGATTTATATTGAGTCTGGAAGACCTACTTTTCTTGGCATTCTTTTAAAATTCATAGAATTTTATTATTTTTTCAGGTTGGTTTGGATAAGGTTTTGTCTTCAGTTCTTTGTTAAGGACAAATCTCTACTCTTTCTGTTCTTTTTATTACAGAAAAGATTGCTAATCATCCTGATATTCATTGTGTTGTGCAGGCTTTGGTCCATATCACGCCTGTCATTAATTCAATCTCTCCTCTTTGGAGTCTCAATTTGGTGCTGAGGGCTTTACAGGCTCCTCCGTTTGAAACTATGCATTTTCTGAACATTAAATTACTTTCTTGGAAAAGTATTGTTCCTTTTGGTTATTTCTTCTACTAGAAGAGTTTTTGAGTTATCTGCTCTTTTTTGTGAATATCCTTTTCTGATTTTTCATCAGGATAAGGCAGTGTTACTTCCTGATATTCATCATTTTTGTTCAGGTTTTGATTCGTATCAAACCTGTCATTAAGCCAATTTCTCCTCCTTGGAGTCTTAATTGGGTTCTGAAGGTTTTTCAGGCTCTTCTATTTGAGCATATGCTTGCTCTGGACATTCATTACTTTCATGGAAAGTATTGTTCTTTTTGGACATCTCTTCAGCTAGAACAGTTTTTGAATTATCTGTTCTTTCTTGTGAATCTCCTTGTTCTGATTTTTCATCAGGATAAGGTGTTTTTTTGCTGTCCTCATTTCAATTTTCACCTAAGTTGTGAATTCTAACAACATTAGTGGAGGAATTATTGTCTTTTCCTTGTGTCCTAATCCTAAGAATTCTTTGGTAAGATTCTTACATTCTTTAGGATGTGGTAAGAGTTTTGCAATATTATGTTGAAGCTACTCAGATTTCAGACAGACTTCTAGTCTATTTGTTATCTTTTTTTGGTTTTAGGAAGGTCAGAAGGCTTCTGCCATTTCTTTGCCATCTTGGTTAAGCTTTTGATTCATTATGCTTATTTGGAATCGGATTATTCCCCGTCTCAGAGGATTACGGCTCTTTTTACTAGGTCAGTTTCTACTTCCTAGGCTTTTTAAGAATGAAGCTTCTGTTGATCAAATTTGCAAAGCAATGACTTGGTCTTCTTTGCATACTTTTACTAATTCTACCATTTTGATGTTTTCTTTTCTTTAGAAGCAGTTTTTGGTAGAATAGTACTTTAGGCAGCTGTTTCAGTTTGATTCTTCTGCTTATAATTTCAGTTTTTTTCATTATTAAAATTGAAACTTTTGATTTGGGTAGTGGATTAATTTTTCAGCGGAATTGGCTGTCTTTATTTTATCCCTCCCTCTCTAGTGACTCTTGCGTGGAAGTTCCACATCTTGGGTATTTATATCCCATACGTCACTAGCTCATGGACTTGCTAATTACATGAAAGAAAACATAATTTATGTAAGAACTTACCTGATAAATTCATTTCTTTCATATTAGCAAGAGTCCATGAGGCCCACCCTTTTTGTGGTGGTTATGATTTTTTTGTATAAAGCACAATTATTCCAATTCCTTATTTTTTTTATGCTTTCGCTCTTTTCTTATCACCCCACTTCTTGGCTATTCGTTAAACTGAATTGTGGGTGTGGTGAGGGGTGTATTTATAGGCATTTTAAGGTTTGGGAAACTTTGCCCCTCCTGGTAGGAATGTATATCCCATACGTCACTAGCTCATGGACTCTTGCTAATATGAAAGAAATGGATTTATCAGGTAAGTTCTTACATAAATTATGTTATTTCACTGTCAACAAGACCCCCTTGCTGGAATAATGAACGAATATCATTGTTTTCTTCTACAGTCACCTGTATTATTTCTGGCAATTCTTCATTATCGTTTCTGTATGAATTAGAGAAACCAGCTTTTACAAAGCACTTGCAAATGGTATCAGCAGAAATAGCCTTGCATGCCATAGAAATCCAGTTGACAGCATCAAGGACTGTTATGGACTTGGCAAGCTGGTGTACATTTTGTGTGGTAGAAATGTTTGCAACCAAGGACTGTAGCAATAATTTTCTATAGTGTGTCTTCATCGTGTAGATAACACCTTGGTCCATTGGCTGTGTTACGCTTGTTGTGTTTGCAGGGAACCAGGCTAATTTTACATTGCTAAATTTCAGATGCGGATGGCAGGTAGCGTTATCCAAAAACAGGATGACTTTATGACCTATGACCTTCTCTCTTCATTTTTCTGTCAAAAATCTTGAGCCATTCAGACATTAGTTCTGCTATCATCCAGGCTTTTTTATTTGCACGCCAAATAACGGGAAGCTATGTAGTGTCTATGTTTTTGAAGCAACGTGGCTTTGCTGCCTTACCAATCACAAGAGGCTTTTTCAATCTCCCATCCATGTTTCCACAGAGGAACACCGTCAATCTTTCCTTGGATAACTTTCCTCCTGTGCATTTTTCACGTTTAACAGCCAGAGTTTTTGAAGGTAGCAACCTAAAGATAGGCCAGTTTCATCACCATTGTAGATATCTTTTGTAGCTTATGGTTCCTTAAGTATTTTGAGCTTTTCTTCCCATTGGCTAACAGTTGCTTGATCTACATCCTTTGCTTCTCCACATATTTCATTCCATACAATGCAATGCCTCCTTTTAAAACTTTCCAACACCAGCCATTAGATGCCTTAAAATCTGTTTTGCCCAATTCTTTGGCTAGTTTGAGGGCTTGTGTTTGTAGTATAGGACCAGAAATTGGTACATTTTTAGAGCGTGCGGCTACAAACCATTCCCACAGGAGCTTGTTTAAATCTTAATTTCCAGTTGCCTTTGCTTTCCTCTTCACTTCGCCATTGCCAGCTAACCATTCTTCCATGATTTTCTCTATATTTTCGATAGCTTCATAAATTTGCGTTTTGCCACACTTAAATTTCTCTACACATTGTTTTCCAGACAACTTATCTTTTGTGTAGGCCTCAATCACTTTAACTTTTGCAGCGAGAGCAAGAGTGTTGCACTTTCTAGGAGCCATTCTATGTCCCACACCTCTTAAGTTTCAGCATCCGTCCCAACACCCCTTCCATTTCAGCGTCCTTCCAACACCCCTTCCTTTCCACACCACTTCCATTTCAGCGTCCTTACAACACCCCTTCCGCTTCCTTCCCATACCACTAACGTTTCTGCGTCCTTCTCACATCACTTCCGTGTCAGTGTCTGTTCCGTCGTCTCGTTCCCACCTCACTTCCGTTCCAGCGTTGCCACACCCTTCCGCGTACATTTTCCGGCTTATCCAGGTAAGTGAACCAAATGTATATGCAATAAACACTGTGACCACATTCCGTTTCCACGGTGGACAGTTTCCAGTTTATCCAGGTAGTAAAACAATGAAAGTATACACTAAGCGCCGGGACGAATGGATATTTCCGACATGGACAGGTTTCCGTGTTATACAGAGTCCGTCTTGGACAGTTTTCACTGTGTGTGTGTGTATATATAGATATAGATATAGATAGATAGATGATAGATAGATAGATAGATAGATAGATAGATAGACCAAAGTTTCAAAAGTATGCGCACATAAAGTCCCTTTAGTGAAGTTCAAAAAGCCAGTTCAATAATGTTGTAAATAAGCACAGTACCTTGCACCTGCTGAAAGATCATCTCCCGGAGTGTAGGAGATATGTGACTGTATGGGAGACCTGCAGCTGCAGCACCCTGAGCGTGTCCGTTGAGCTCCAAAAGAAGATAGATATCCAAGGTGGGTGGGCGCCAATAGCGCAAAAAAGTACTCCTTAAAGTTAGTGTAAAAACTTAATGTTTATTGATAACAGGGTAAAAACATGACAGCAATAGCAGCTGTAAATAGCACTAAAAACACAATGCCAGCGTTCAGACCTCACGCAGACATGTTTCGTGCATGACTAGCACTTGATCATCACTTGATGTATATATATATATATACACACACACACACATACATACACACACACACACACACACACACACACACATATACATATATATATATATATACATACATACACACACACACACACACACACACACACACATATATATTACTGGAGTATAGGCTATTTAATAGCCAAAGTAAACACAGCCAGTATATATATATATATATATATATATATATATATATATATATATATATACACACACACGCACACATACATATATATATATATATATATATATATATTTTATATATATATACACACACACACACACACACACACATTATATATATATATATATATATATATATATATATATATATATATATATTTTTTTTATTTTTTTTTACTGGAGTATAGGCTATTTAATAGCCAAAGTAAACACAGCCAGTAGCAGAGATTACACTCTCAGTGGGATGCAGGATACTTAGTTAAGTAATAAAATGATCATTTTCCATTGTTCTCTCTATGTATTGAGCTTTGGTGTTCCAGCCAAATTAAAGATAAGGAAGCAAGTCTGTTTACACAAACTTAAAACATAAGGAGATCTGATATCACCTTTAAGTTCAACCCATTGTAATAGGCTGTGGTTTCAAAGCACAAAATCAGCTACTTCATATACACAAATAAGCATGAAAATGGAATTTCTCAAATATTATATACTCTGCAGTTGGTATAACAAGTCATTTAAAATACATGAATGGAAAAACTATTTTACAGTGTACTGTCCCTTTAACTCTGTGTCTACCAACAAGGGTTGCAGCAGACACGGGGTAAAAACAAACAGATAACTTTTGTATATAAGGGGAGGGAGGCTACCTATTCAAACTGTGTACACAGAACAGCCCCGCCCCCTTCCTTCCCCCTCGCTAATAAAAATATATATATATTTATTAAATGGCTTCAAACTATTATTATTTTTTTTAAACAGGCAGCCTTCTGCAAAAGGCGTAATAATACGCACCCTGTGTGCACTGAGTGTGTCACACTCACACCGCTGATCAGGTTCAGAATGACAACTGACAGGCCAGACTGTAGTAGTTAAAAAAAAAAGTGCTGGTCTGTGAGACAAAGGGTGGCTTGGGGAGCGGGAGGGAGGGTAACAAGCTGGCAGTGAACTTTTAGTTTACTTACCTTGATCCTAATACTAGAAGGGATCTTTGGGCTGGTTTAGTATAAGCTGCAAGCCTGCAACTCTCTGATTTGCGCAGATGATCTGACGACAGATGTTGACCGGGGTCCCCTGGCCCTGGGGATAATGTGCGTGCACGTTGGATGGCTGCACTGTCAGACGTGCTGCTGTGCCTGGCTGTCTGTCACTAGAAACGGCCTGGTGCTAGTGAAGGGTTAATACACACTGTGCTGCTCTCTGTGCTAGTGAAGGGTTAATACACACTGTGCTGCTCTCTGTGCTAGTGAAGGGTTAATACACACTGTGCTGCTCTCTGTGGTGAAGGGTTAATACACACTGTGCTGCTCTCTGTGGTGAAGGGTTAATACACACTGTGCTGCTCTCTGTGCTAGTGATGGGTTAATACACACTGTGCTGCTCTCTGTGCTAGTGAAGGGTTAATACACACTGTGCTGCTCTCTGTGCTAGTGAAGAGTTAATACACACTGTGCTGCTCTCTGTGCTAGTGATGGGTTAATACACACTGTGCTGATCTCTGTGCTAGTGAAGGGTTAATACACACTGTGCTGCTCTCTGTGCTAGTGATGGGTTAATACACACTGTGCTGCTCTCTGTGCTAGTGAAGGGTTAATACAAACTGTGCTGCTCTCTGTGCTAGTGAAGGGTGAATACACACTGTGCTGCTCTCTGTGCTAGTGAAGGGTGAATACACACTGTGCTGCTCTCTGTGCTAGTGAAGGGTTAATACACACTGTGCTGCTCTCTGTGCTAGTGAAGGGTTAATACACACTGTGCTGCTCTCTGTGCTAGTGATGGGTTAATACACACTGTGCTGCTCTCTGTGCTAGTGAAGGGTTAATACACACTGCTGCTCTCTGTGCTAGTGAAGGGTTAATACACACTGTGCAGCTCTCTGGAATAGCATACCCCCCAACTGTCCCGATTTTTGTGGGACAGTCCTGATTTTAGGGGTCTGTCCCGGCTTGCCCCATGCATTAAATTTTTTTTAATTTTTTTTTATTCTATTGGGCCCATGCTCAGAAGCAGCTTGTTTTTCTCTCCCGGGGTTACCTGTTAGATTCCCTGTGGAAAAGGAATGTTGTGTGGGTTAAGCAGGAGTAAGAAGGCTGTATACACTCTGACCACGGGTAATGGTGACCTCTGGTAGTGATGATGTCTAACCCCTGGTGATAATACTAGCATGCCTTCAGTTTTATACAATGAGCAGTGCTAATATCAGGGTAACGAACAGTGGCAGCCTCAGACTGCCAGCTAATGTGCTTGCCAACCCCAGGACCCCATACAATGAATTACAGATACCCATATATGATGTAGTGTGTGTGTATATCTGTATCCATAACTGTGTGTGTGTATCTGTATGTATAAGTGTGTGTATTTGCATGTATAAGTGTATGCTATGTAGTGTGTGTGTATCTGCATGTGTAAGTGTATACTATGTAGTGTGTGTGTGTGTATCTGCATGTATGTGTAGGCTATGTTGTGTGTGTGTGTGTGTGTGTGTGTATGTAACTGCATGTGTAAGTATGCTATGTAGTGTGTATCTGCATGTATAAGTGTATGCTATGTAGTGTGTATCTGCATGTATAAGTGTATGCTATGTAGTGTGTATCTGCATGTATAAGTATAAGCTATGTAGTGTGTGTTTGTATCTGCATGTATAAGTGTATGCTATGTAGTGTGTATCTGCATGTATAAGTGTATGCTATGTAGTGTGTATCTGCATGTATAAGTGTATGCTATGTAGTGTGTATCTGCATGTATAAGTGTATGCTATGTAGTGTGTATCTGCATGTATAAGTGTATGCTATGTATGTATCTGCATGTATAAGTGTATGCTATGTAGTGTGTGTGTGTATCGGCATGTGTAAGTGTATGCTATGTAGTGTGTGTGTATTTGCATGTGTAAGTGTATGCTATGTAGTGTGTGTGTGTCTGCATGTATAAGTGTATGCTATGTAGTGTGTGTGTGTGTATCTGCATGTGTAAGTGTATGCTATGTAGTGTGCTACTGTGCATTTTTGCTGACTTTAAAGGCCAGAATCTTGAATATTATTGGGGAATGCAGAGAGCAGTTTTAAAGAATGTATTAATAAATGTGCAATTAAGATAAAAAATATTTAGCAATGTCTTTGCAAAGGCTAATTAAATACATAGCTCACATAGCCATGCCAGTGGTTTGAGCTTGTGTTTGATTTGCTGCCTAAGTGTATTAAAATATGACTTTATTTAGAATTATTTTTTTTTTATTTGATCGCATTTGGCGGTGAAATGGTGGCATGAAATATACCAAAATGGGCCTAGATCAATACTTTGGGTTGTCTACTAAAAAAAAATATATATATATATATCTATCTCAAGGGATAGGATATTCAGGGATTCCTGACAGATATCAGTGTTCCAATGTTAGAAAAAAAAAAAATCATCATTTTTTATCATTTTTATATAGTAAATTATAAGATATGATGAAAATAATGATATCTTTAGAAAGTCCATATAATGGCGACAAAAACGGTATATATGTGTGGGTACAGTAAATGAGTAAGAGGAAAACTACAGCTAAACACAAACACAGCAGAAATGTAAAATTAGCCCTGGTCCCAGACGGTCAACAAATGGAAAAGTGCTCTGGTCCTGAAGGGGTTAATGAATTTGCAGCATTTAAACATGTTAAAAATCATCCAATTTGTCTTTGAAATGGTTGCATATTTTCTTTTGTCTGATTGGCTGCTGCTTAACATGTGACTTCTCAGCATGTATTCTGGGAGATGTAGTTCAGTATTGAACTGGCCTTTGTTCCCCTCCCATTTACTTCCTGTGCAGCAGCAGCTCGGTGAGTGAGTTAGGCTGTGTGTATTGTTTGATAAAACCTTTTAGTTATTCTCTAGTCTTCTTTTAAAAGTTTATAATTGTTGTTCTTTTATTGTATGTTATTTACCTGCTTGTGCCAGGCAATGGGATAGTAAGTGCTGTTTAACTCTTTGTGTTATTAAAAGGTTTAATACACACTGTGTAGCTCTCTGTGCTAGTGAAGGGTTAATACCCTCTACAAATGTCTGTGCTAGTGAAGGGTTAATACACACTGTGCTGCTCTCTGTGCTAGTGAAGGGTTAATACACACTGTGCTGCTCTCTGTGCTAGTGAAGGGTTAATACACACTGTGCTGCTCTCTGTACTAGTGAAGGGTTAATACACACTGTGCAGCTCTCTGTGGTAGGGAAAGGTTAATACACACTGTGCTGCTTTCTGTGCTAGTGAGGGGTTAATACACACTGTGCTGCTCTGTGCTAGTGAAGGGTTAATACACACTGTGCTGCTCTCTGTACTAGTGAAGGGTTAATACACACTGTGCTGCTCTCTCTGCTAGTGAAGGGTTAATACACACTGTGCTGTTCTCTGTACTAGTGAAGGGTTAATACACTGTGCTGTTCTCTGTACTAGTGAAGGGTTAATACACTGTGCTGTTCTCTGTACTAGTGAAGGGTTAATACACTGTGCTGTTCTCTGTACTAGTGAAGGGTTAATACACACTGTGCTGCTCTCTGTGCTAGTGAAGGGTTAATACACACTGTGCTGCTCTCTGTGCTAGTGAAGGGTTAATACACACTGTGCTGCTCTCTGTGCTAGTGAAGGGTTAATGCACACTGTGTAACTCTCTGTGCTAGTGAAGGGCTAATACACACTGTACTGCTCTCTGTGCTAGTGAAGGGTTAATACACACTGTGCTGTTCTCTGTGCTAGTGAAGGGTTAATACACACTGTGCAGCTCACTGTGCTAGTGAAGGGTTAATACACACTGTGCAGCTCTCTGTGCTAGTGAAGGGCTAATACACACTGTGCTGCTCTCTGTGCTAGTGAAGGGCTAATACACACTGTGCTGCTCTCTGTGCTAGTGAAGGGCTAATACACACTGTGCTGCTCTCTGTACTAGTGAAGGGCTAATACACACTGTGCTGCTCTCTGTGCTAGTGAAGGGCTAATACACACTGTGCTGCTCTCTGTGTTAGTGAAGGGCTAATACACACTGTGCTGCTCTCTGTGCTAGTGAAGGGCTAATACACACTGTGCAGCTCTCTGTGTTAGTGAAGGGTTAATACACACTGTGCTGCTCTCTGTGCTAGTGAAGGGCTAATACACACTGTGCAGCTCTCTGTGCTAGTGAAGGGTTAATACACACTGCTGCTCTCTGTGCTAGTGATGGGTTAATATACACTGTGCTGCTCTCTGTGCTAGTGAAGGGTTAATACACACTGTGCAGCTCTCTGTGCTAGTGAAGGGTTAATACACACTATGCTGCTCTCTGTGCTTGTAAAGGGTTAATACACACTGTGCAGCTCTCTGTGCTAGTGAAGGGTTAATACATACTGTGCTGCTCTCTGTGCTAGTGAAGGGTTAATACATACTGTGCTGCTCTCTGTGCTAGTGAAGGGTTAATACACACTGTGCTGCTCTCTGTGCTAGTGAAGGGTTAATACACACTGTGCTGCTCTCTGTGCTAGTGAAGGGTTAATACACACTGTGCTGCTCTCTGTGCTAGTGAAGGGTTAATACATACTGTGCTGCTCTCTGTGCTAGTGAAGGGTTAATACAGACTGTGCTGCTCTCTGTGCTAGTGAAGGGCTAATACACACTGTGCTGCTCTCTGTACTAGTGAAGGGTTAATACACTGTGCTGTTCTCTGTGCTAGTGAAGGGTTAATACACTGTGCAGCTCTCTGTACTAGTGAAGGGTTAATGCACACTATGCTGCTCTCTGTACTAGTAAAGGGTTAATACACACTGTGCTGCTCTCTGTACTAGTGAAGGGTTAATGCACACTATGCTGCTCTCTGTACTAGTGAAGGGTTAATACACACTGTGCAGCTATATGGTCTGTTAAGAAATTAGTGTATAAGACATCTAAGATTTTACAAAGTATGGATTTAGATTTTAATAATGGCCGCAATATGGTTTGTGTACATGTATATAAGTATATATTATAGGTATAAAAATAAATGTTGCATATCTGCTGGGGGCTTCTTGTAAATATAAAAATTAATAGAATGAATATTTACAAAAACTCACAGTTAGTTGCAGAGTACAGCAATTTATATGTGTAGAATAAAATATAGCCATATGAGATATAATTTATACTGGAAAAAGAAATATTAGATAATAGAGTTAGAGTACAAAAATACAAGTATTGAAATACTCAGCTTTGCATCTCATATGTATCTAATAACATGCTAATATTATACATCTGTTTGCATAACAATTTCCATTAATAAAAACATAATATGATGCTGTATCCTGAGATATTTTAGGACACAACTGAAACATTTCTCACATTTAAATAAACAGTTGGTTTCCTCCTTACTTACCCATATGATAATCACACCCTGAGGGGGAGGCAGGGACTCTGTATTCATGTGACATCAGAGGGGACAATAGACATCTATATGAGAACAAAAGTCCAGGTGTGACCCTCTCATTGTCTCCCAACTGACAAGTTGTACTCATGTGAGTCACACAGAGAAAGGTGACACTCCCACATTAGTATAAATATCTGTGTAACACTCAGTGATATCACAGGAGGAACCAGAGAAACTTCATACTTACAGAGCTTCTGCTACACGGTAATATGCAAACCCTGACATAAATCTTTATTAACAGCCTCACACTGTTGTGTTTTATATAATGATGAGAAAATATTGTTCTGTATTTTGTTGTGATAAAGATAAAATATTTCACTTCATTTAAGAAACTGAATTTATGTTAAAAAAAAACTCAACTGTACTTATTTAATTTGTTTCTATATTTTTTTAAATTATGTCTTAAATTAATTTAATGTTTAGTTCTTTAATTTAAAGACCATAAATTAATACAGTGATCTATAGCATTTTATTACAGAACCAATTCATTCAAAGAAGTAGTAAGGGGCACCGGCAGCGAGATAGGTAAAATAAAATTCCTTTTATTAACACCTTAGTGTCAAATTAAAAAATATATATCCATATCTTAGGCACAAATCATGGAATATAAGAAAGCAATGGTCAGATAACAGCAACTTGACATGTTTCGGCTCCAAAGCTGTCCTCATAAGCTGCTGTTAAGCTCTAAAAAAAATTCCTATTTAAAAGCAGCAGGCCATTCCTTATTGGTTACAATTTAATTACTAAATAATTAACACTTGTGGTAGTACTATATACGTTGCAGATAATTAACCCTTTACATTTCCATTTCTTGAGGATTTTAAATTGACCATTGCAAATACAATTGAGCATTGATATATAATACTTTTCAGTATATGTGTAAAACACTGACAAATGCAATATTTGTTCCTTTAAAGTTTCATATCATACTCTCTAGTGTGGATTTTAAACTTTAAACTTTTTTTTTGTTAACTTGTCTGTCTAATCCTTAAGAATATATATCCCTGCACTCTACTTTCCAATACCAATATATATATAAACACAAATAAAACTGATCCCTATTTACATGTTGTTGTCTACAGTATAGATGCAAAAACT
Source organism: Bombina bombina (assembly GCF_027579735.1). Lineage (NCBI taxonomy): Eukaryota > Metazoa > Chordata > Amphibia > Anura > Bombinatoridae > Bombina > Bombina bombina. The sequence goes on from NW_026512091.1 coordinate 40,096, forward strand.
GGATTGTTGCCCTATTAATATGTTTTCACAATTGTACTAAAAATGGTGACTCTGTTGATTATAACCTTATATTATGAATCATTTTATGTGATATATGTGAGCCTTAAAAAGGGACATAGGTGCAAATTTTCCCAGAACATTTTTTCTTTTCTCAGAGTTTATTGCCAATAATTCATAAGATCAAAATCTGAATTAAAACCATTGGGGACCCTAGTTTTAAGTTTAAAAATCCAAAATACTTCTTGTCTACCTAGAATTTTTTTCTCTGTCTCCCCCATTTTTGGGTTGCAATACCCTCTCTATAGCAGTCCAGGTAAAGCTGCTTGAATTTTGTTGTGAACAGTGGCAAAATGTTGTACCAGGGGTGTACTGGCAACCCCTCGTTTAATGGAGGATAGATGTTCCCTTATTCTAGATCTAACTTCTCTTACTGTGAGACCTACATACTGTTTCTGACAGTCTCTGCAAGTGATTCAATAAATCACATATGTGGACCTGCAGTTCATACACATGCGTTTTTGATACTCATGTCCTGTATGCGTAGAAGTGAAGTTAACCCCTGTGTCCACCTTTCCACAGGCTACACAGTTAGTTTAATGACACTTATACATGCCTCTAGATGTCAACCATGATGAGTCCTGAGTATGTTCTCTACTAGGTAATTTTGTGGGTGAGATCATGTTGCCAATGCTCATATTTTTTCTGTAGGCAAAACTACAGTCTTTTACTTTCAGATCTGCTAAACCATAGTCTGCTCTTAAAAGTGGTAGGTGTTTCTTTATTATATTACAAATATTAGAATATTGACTACTATACGTTGTTATAAATAGTAAATCATTAGATGAACCTCTTTTTTTGGTAGTATTTCTTCCCTCTTTATCTAATAGATCCTTACGATCCAAATTCATTACCGAAAGTTTAGCTGGTTCTATTATTTGTTTTTTTATATCCTCTCTGTTCTAACCTCTCTGTTAGTAAATTGGCCTGTTCTAAATAGCTGTGATCATCAGAGCAATTCCGTCTTAATTGTGCGTATTGGCCTTTCGCTATCCCTTTGAATGTGCTCTTTGGGTGGCAACTTGATGCGTGCAGTAAAGTGTTGCCTGATATAGGCTTTCTATATACTGTGGACTTAACACTTTCACCATTTTCTCCATTCAGTTATATCCAAGTAATTGATGCTTTTCCTATGGTATTCAGAGGTGAACCTCAATCCCACATCATTGCAGTTTAGACCTTGTACAAACTTTTCCATATTCTCATGATCTCCCTGCCAAATAAATAGCAGATCATCTATGAATCGTTTGTATATAACTATAGTCTCTCTGAAGGGGTTCCCATCTCCAAATATGTGGCCTCGCTCCCACCAACCTAAAAATAGGTTGGCATATGAGGACGCAAATCGCGCCCCCATAGCGGTGCCACATATCTGGAGATAGAAAAACCCCTCAAACGAAAAATAATTGTGTTTTAGAAGGAAGTCCGTTACCCTCACTACAAATTCACAGTATTCAGGATCCTTGCCATGGTATTTGTTCATATAAAATGCTACTGCTTGTAAGCCACTTTCATGCAGTATAGTGGAGTAGAGTGATTGAACATCTACAGTTAACCAAGTAAACCTGTCACTCCACTCTATATCAGATACTATCTGTAGGATGTGTTTCATATCTTTCACATGGCTCCAAAGATCTAATACAAACGGCTGTAGGATCATATCTAGCCATTCTGACAAATGTTCTGAAAATGACCCTATACCACTAACTATTGGCCTTCCTACCACATTTTCTGTACTCTTATGTACTTTTGGAAGATGATTAAAGGATGGTATCTTGGGATTCGTGACTATTAGGTATTCACTTGTTTCTGTATCAATAAAACCTTGTTCTACACCATCATCCACCAAATCTCTTAGTTTTTTATTAAATATATTGGTTGGATCTGAGCTTAATGTTCTATAGTTTTGTACAATGATTATCTGTCTGAGGGCCTCATTTATAAAGTCCCCCCTATTCTGTACCACTACAGAGCCACCCTTATCTGCAGCACATATTACCAAATCCTTATTTTGTGCCAATTTGTTGAGTGTTTCTTTTTCATTGTATGTTAAATTATATTGAATATTTGTCTGTTTGTAATATAGGTTGGTAAGGTCTTGTTTAACCCTTTTTTGAAAATGTTCTATTATATTCCCACGGCTCTGTATTGGATAAAAGGTTGATGTTCTCTTGAACTTTGGAGTGTGTATGCCACTTTCAGAATGAGCCTCATCCACAGTACTTTCTTCAGCCAAAGTTTCCAATACATTAAAGTCACATAGATGCTGAAAATTTAATTCATTGGCATCCCTCCAGTGAGACGAGCTAGGTCGAACAACCATGCTCTCCTGTGTGTCGATTGTATTGGAATCATGGGTATTCAGTGAGAAATATTTTTTTAACGTCAGTTTTCTAATCAATTTGTTGACATCTAGTAGCGTCTTGAATAAATTGAACGTATTGGTTGGCACAAACCCTAGCCCTAATCCCAACAATTTCAGTTCTATATCATTTAAGGGATGTGTGGACAGATTGATAAAATTGGTTACTGGTAGTGCAGTAGTGACATTGGTTACTGGTAGTGTGTTTGCCTCTGTTGTGTTCTGAGGGGATACCTCCCTCTTGTTGATCCTGTGGTATCTTGTCCCCCCCGTCTGATTTTGGCTGGGGGATGCAAAAAAACGGATTAATTTCTGTTCTTTCAACAGTATCTGGGTTATTTACAGGATTACTTGCAATGTGTGTGTATTCCGTTATTGGGGTATTCTACTTAGATTTAGAACCTTTTTTGGGTATTTTTTAATATAGATACAGGCTGTTGTGTATTTACTTTTGGAATAACTGCTTGCTGGTTATAATTTGTTTGTACCATTGGTTGTTGTTCATATTGATAGTTATGCACAACTTGACTAGTTTGTATACTAGGCCCTGAATCTTCTTCACCCCCAGATACTGAACTATCCCCGGTCCCTTCTGTCTCACTATCTTAGAATTGGTACGTCTTCCACTTCTACTCCTTCCCCTGTTTCTACGACCTCTACCTCTGCCTCTGAACCCAAAGTTGTTTCTTTGGTTGAAATCTCTCCTAGTTTGGAATCTTTCTTTCTTTCATGTAATTAGCAAGAGTCCATGAGCTAGTGACGTATGGGATATACATTCCTACCAGGAGGGGCAAAGTTTCCCAAACCTTAAAATGCCTATAAATACACCCCTCACCACACCCACAATTCAGTTTTACAAACTTTGCCTCCTATGGAGGTGGTGAAGTAAGTTTTGTTCCTTTTGGCGATCTCTTCTGCCAGAAGAGTCTCTGAATTATCTGCTCTTTCTTGTGAGTCTCCTTTTTCATCAGGATAAGGCGGTGTTGCGAACTTCTTTTGAATTTTTACCTAAGGTTGTGAATTCCAACAACATTAGTAGAGAAATTGTGGTTCCCTCATTATGTCCTAATCCTAAGAATTCTAAGGAGAAATCGTTGCATTCTTTGGATGTTGTTAGAGCTTTGAAATATTATGTTGAAGCTACTAAGTCTTTCCGAAAGACTTCTAGTCTATTTGTTATCTTTTCCGGTTCTAGGAAAGGCCAGAAAGCTTCTGCCGTTTCTTTGGCATCTTGGTTGAAATCTTTAATTCATCATGCCTATGTCGAGTCGGGTAAAACTCCGCCTCAAAGGATTACAGCTCATTCTACTAGGTCAGTTTCTACTTCCTGGGCGTTTAAGAATGAAGCTTCGGTTGATCAGATTTGCAAAGCAGCAACTTGGTCCTCTTTGCATACTTTTACTAAATTCTACCATTTTGATGTATTTTCTTCTTCTCAAGCAGTTTTTGGTAGAAAAGTACTTCAGGCAGCGGTTTCAGTTTGAATCTTCTGTTTATGTTTTTCATTAAACTTTATTTTGGGTGTGGATTATTTTCAGCAGGAATTGGCTGTCTTTATTTTATCCCTCCCTCTCTAGTGACTCTTGCGTGGAGAGATCTACATCTTGGGTAGTCATTATCCCATACGTCACTAGCTCATGGACTCTTGCTAATTACATGAAAGAAAACATAATTTATGTAAGAACTTACCTGATAAATTCATTTCTTTCATATTAGCAAGAGTCCATGAGGCCCGCCCTTTTTTATGGTGGTTATGATTTTTTTGTATAAAGCACAATTATTCCAATTCCTTATTTTATATGCTTTCGCACTTTTTTTCTTATCACCCCACTTCTTGGCTATTCGTTAAACTGAATTGTGGGTGTGGTGAGGGGTGTATTTATAGGCATTTTAAGGTTTGGGAAACTTTGCCCCTCCTGGTAGGAATGTATATCCCATACGTCACTAGCTCATGGACTCTTGCTAATATGAAAGAAATGAATTTATCAGGTAAGTTCTTACATAAATTATGTTTTTCTATTCCAAATATATACCATATTATTTTCATAGTCAGACTGATCCCTGACAAATTAGGAATGTTTTCTGTCTAACAAAACTTTCTTGGCCTCTGCCACAATGTTTTGCAGGGTTTGGTCAAATTTGGGATAGCTTGCATGTTCACTTCTAACATTCAATTTATCCTGTATTAAAGCAATCACATTTTTTACACTAAGCAGTTGGTTAGTCTTATATTGTATCAACAATTGCATCAGTCTAAATGAACATTCAGACAGTATATCATTCCACTGATTGATAAGTACCCTATCCTCAGTTAAAAATGTAGGATATTTGTTTAACCTTAAACCTTTGGGTATTATATTCAGTTTAGTATAACTTTCCAATGTCCAAATGTCCCATTTAAGTTTATTTTCTCTTATTAAGTTAGACTCCATTTCCTCAAATAATGCAGACAGAGTGTGTTTGGATCTGTCCATTGAAAATATAGTCCCACAGTCAGGGTTCACATCATCCCTTTCTTGAGCGCTTCTTAAAGAAAAGAAAGTTAGGGGTCTTACTGCAACTTCCATGTGTGCCTCCATAGCTCAGATCTTTAAAATAGCCTCCTTTACCTGTAGTTACTGTGTTAAATATGCGTAACCTAAACGCTGATGATGTATCAAAATAATCAACAATGTTCACAGAAACTTAAAGTTAGTGGCTATAGATTGCAGTTTGCATTTGTATGTATTCCTTTTATAATCATTTAATTTTCCCAAGCTGAGTTCAGTTCGTTTCAATTTAATTTCTTATTCCAGGATTCACAACCCCATACAAATAGAGTATGTAGCGAAAATCTCTTACCGTCACCCCCTGTGTGGCCCAAGCCGGTCCTAGGGTAGAGGCTGCTTTTCCTCCGAGGCTCCGCTCTGTAGATCCTCCCTCGGATCCAGTCCGACACCTCTCTGCGTGTCTCAGCGTCCTCCTGTAAGCCCTCTATACCCTCCTCAGCTGGCCATAACAAATGGGGGGGCGCAGACTCGCTTCTGATTCGTCCAATGACGGTCTTGCCTCTGGTAGTCCAATGACGTCAGCTCCCCTCTCGTCTCGTCTGCTGCTGCTTGCTCCGGAACTCAGCTCCGGTGTAGAAAGTTCTGAGCTATTGGAAATCTCCTAGCTGACCGTGCTCACTCTAGGCAAAGTAGCAATTCATTCAAAGAAGTAGTAAGGAGCACCGGCAGCGAGATAGGTAAAATAAAAGTCCTTTTATTAACACCTTGGGGTCAAATTAAAAAATATATATCCATATCTTAGGCACAAATCATGGAATATAAGAAAGCAATGGTCAGATAACAGCAACTTGACATGTTTCGGCTCCAAAGCCGTCCTCATAAGCTGCTGTTAAGCTCTAAAAAATGTTCCTATTTAAAAGCAGCAGGCCATTCCTTATTGGTTACAATTTAATTACTAAATAATTAACACTTGTGGTAGTACTATATATATGTTTCAGATAATTAACCCTTTACATTTCCATTTCTTGAGGATTTTAAATTGACCCTTGCAAATACAATTGAGCATTGATATATAATACTTTTCAGTATATCTGTAAAACACTGACAAATGCAATATTTGTTCCTTTAAAGTTTCATATCATACTCTCTAGTGTGAATTTTAAACTTTAAACTTTTTTTGTAAACTTGTCTGTCTAATCCTTAAGCATTTATATATCCCTGCACTCTACTTTCCAATACCAATATATATATATAAACACAAATAAAACTGATCCCTATTTACATGTTGTTGTCTACAGTATAGATGCAAAAACTGGATTGTTGCCCTATTAATGTTTTTTCTTGTAAAGGTGTATCCAGTCCACGGGTTCATCCATTACTTGTGGGATATTCTCCTTCCCAACAGGAAGTTGCTAGAGGACACCCACAGCAGAGCTGTCTATATAGCTCCTCCCCTAACTGCCACCCCCAGTCATTCTCTTGCAACTCTCGACAAGAAAGGAAGTATCAAGAGATATGTGGTGATTTAGTGTAGTTTTTACCTTCAATCAAGAGTTTGTTATTTTTAAACGGTACCGGCGTTGTACTGTTTTACTCTCAGGCAGAAATTGGAAGAAGAATCTGCCTGGAGGTTGATGATCTTAGCGGTTTGTAACTAAGGTCCATTGCTGTTCTCACACATAACTGAAGAGTATGGAAAGAAAACTTCAGTTGGGGGGGACGGTTTGCAGATCACCTGCTTTGAGGTATGTTCAGTAGATAAGGTCTAGAAAATGCTGACAATGCCTGGTATATTTGAGGTAAGCCTGATACAGTGATTTAACAACGACTGGGATCATGCTTACAAGATAAGGGTAATATTCATGTTAACTCTCATATTACTTAGTGTAAAAACGTTTGCATAACTTACAGAAAAAACGTTTTTTCTCTGAGGGTGATAAATCTTTATTTGGGGGCTTGTTTTCCACATGGCTTGTTAGATCACTCCTAGGAGTACTTTTTTAAGGCCCTCTGACATTGAGTGCATGGTGGGAGGGACCTATTTTCGCACACTTTATGCGCAGTTGATATCCAGACTGAGACATCCAGCTTCCCTAAAGGAGTCCTCTGGCAGCTAGGACCGCTATAGAGGGTTTTTATCCTGCAAAAATCATGTTTAAGGGCAGGTAGGAGCCACAGCACAGCTGTGGCAGTGTGTTTGACTGTTTTTTT